>NC_138558.1:72361987-72569275 GCF_964273705.1 Natrix helvetica
AAGATGGCTTCAGGGATTAAGCACCCATCTGCTACGTCTGGTTGAAGATCTTGGACGGTCCGAAAATGAGCTTCTTGGGAAACCAGATGATGAGCAACACAGCCCAGACAGGTCCGTGAATTCTCAGAGTGATGGCCAGAAGGAGGAAGTAGATATGCTGTTACACGGCTCTACGAGTCCGCTCCCTGCTCCGCCTCCCTCTCCACATGGAGAAGAAAAGGGGAGCAGGTCGGAGGAAAAGCAGTTGGCGGAAGTGGAGAAGATGGTTCCCTTCCAGGAAAAAGAATCGGAAAAGGAAGAAGAAGGGCCAGTGCTTGTAAACAGTGAAAATCCCAATAAATCAGAAGAACTATGTCTGGCGCAGAAGAACCTCAGTGAAAAAGATTCTTACTCAGAGGATTCATCCACTGTGAAAATCCATAAAAACCTCATTTGGGAAGACGGTGGGAAAACTACGGTGTCCCCAGATCCAGAAGAGGTCAATGTAGAACATCTTCAGGTGATGCCTGCTGAAGAAACACAGAGAGAAATCAAAGGAACCTTGGATGAGACAAAACGTCAGACTTGCAACCTACTAAGGAAATTGGAGACTACAAATGGGGATTTTGATCCAAAGCTGAGGAATGATGGAATTGACCAATGCCTGGAAGAAAGTTCTGGAAGATCAGAAAATCTGCAGGAAAGCCGCTCCACTGTCCCGTGGATTGAGAAGTTGGAGGAAGAGAAGGATGAATGCAGCAAAGAGTAAGAGGAAAAAGTCTTCTGTGTATTCTGGGCCTGGGGGATACAGGGAACATTTATGTAGTTGTTGTGGCCCTCCAGCAGAGCTGGCAGCAGAGTCGGACAGTGGGGAAGTTGGGGAGGAACATGGGCCAATCCTGCAATCTGTGTCGGGCTCTGTGTCAGAGGCAGAGAAGGGGCCAGAGCCGTCTGACAGTTATCAACTGCCTTCAGAGTCAGACATCAGTGAGGCAAAGGAACAGCTGGAGCCTGTTCTCAGTGTGCGCATGCACAGAGCTGCCAGAAGAAGAAAAAAAGCTAAGAAATTAGGGTTGACTTGGGAATAAAGCCACAGGTGGATGGTGAATGGCCCCTCCCTAGGAAATAAAAGAGGGATGAAAGGGAAGTGGGCATTTGCAGGAAACAATTCGTTCCTTCGGTCATTAAGATTCATTTCAGGAGTGTGAAGATCTGTCCATGAATCTCAGAGACTCTGTGCCAAAGTCTTTCCTTGCACAGCACCTCATTTGGAAAATATTTACATGGCAGCTTTCCAAGCTAGATAAGGTCTGTGGCCATAACTTCACTTTTGAAAGACTGTTTGCCAGGCATTTGCTGAAGGTGAATGAGAGGAATTCACATTCCTTTAATAAAAGGGGTTTTGTCGGGACCAGGACTCTGCTTCGTGCTTTTTGGGGAAGCCTAGGTCAGAACAGTAGCTATGTTGCAACAAAGGTGGGAAAAACTCACTGAACAACTGTCTTGCTTAGCAATGGATATTTTGGATTCAGTTGGGGTCATAAGTCGAGAACAACTACCTGCTACCATTTCATAAACTATCAGAGGATGTCACCCATTTTGTTGTTAGTTGCAAAGTTGTGTCTGACCCATCGTGACCCCATGGACAATGTTCCTCCAGGTCTTCCTGTCCTCTACCATCCTCTGGGGTCCATTTAAGCTCAGGCCTACTGCTTCGGTGACTCCATCCAGCCACCTCATTCTCTGCCGTCCCCTTCTTCTTCTCTTGCCCTTCATCTTTCCCAGCATGAGGCTCTTCTCCAGGGAGTCCTTCCTTCTCATCAGGTGGCCAAAGTACTTGAGTTTCCTCTTCAGGATCTGGCCTTCTAAAAAAAATCTCTGTGTTGGAAAAAAAATAGCACTGCAGAAAAATGTTTACGAAGCAAAATATGGGTAGCTGAATCAGTTGTGATCTAAATTGTTGCTTTGGGCTGTAAATCCATAGAAAAACAACATGGAAATAAGTTTCATGAGGCATGAAACTTATTCTAGTGCTTTCCTTTCCAAGCCACTAATCAAGAGAAATTGATTTGAAAAATTAAAATATGGGTTCAACCCAAATCACTCGAGGGGAGAAAAAATGGCATCATTTCCTCCCCAAAGATTTTCTTAAGGAAAGGAACTCATAATATTTAGAAGCCTTAGCTAGACTGTGCAGCTACATTTTAAGGCAGCCCATTATCTTATTACCGTTGCATAAAATACCGGAATAAATAAAAAAAAAAACAACCCTTGTCATTACCTGGAATAAAATCAATTTCCCTTTAACGATTTTGTAAATTTATAACAAAGCTGGATAATTGGATTATATTTCATCCAGATGATGCTTAACATTTTAATAGGGTTTTTCAATGGCCTTGCATTCCCAGGTAGCCGGTATTTATAGTCCTGCAGATAAGGCTGAGTAAGAAAAGGATAAAGGGAACAATCGCGGGTATTCCTTGCTTCTATAAACAAGGCAAGTGGGGGGGGGGGGTCCTTCATTGATGAGCCTCAATCAGGTCTTGGAAGTAAGTGATGCAACGAGGCCACACAAGGTACCTCATCAAAGTAAAACCAGTGGAACAGGTTGTCGTGAGATACCATGGATGCACCATCACTGGCAGTTTTCAAGAAGAGATTAGATGGCCATTTGTCCAGAATAGTATCAAGTCTCCAACTCAAGCGGGTGGGGGGAGGTTTGGACTAAAGGACCTCCAAGTTCCCCTCCAGTTGCTATTCTGTGTTCCATCAATTTTTTCACACTATTTCTTGGCTACAGATTTTTCATGGAAGCAAATGAACTGGGAGAACCTGAACTATTGTGTAGCGTGACAGCCCCTCATGACATTCTGGAACGTCTCACAGTCACCGTCGTCAATGATTTAAGTCCCTTTGTTGTGAATGACTCCGAAGAACTTGTCAGCAACGTCATATCTGTAGAATGTTCATTGGTTGGCCAACTCAACATTGCTCCCATCAGCATCGCAATGCCGTTTCATTCCCGCTACAGAGGAATGTATAAAGACGTAATGGTGAAAGTGAGTGACATAAACTTCAAGTCCATTTATTTAACTCCTACCTCTTTGGAAGGACATCAAGGCAGCCAGAAGGTGAGTGAACATTTTAAAACAGAAAAGAATAAAACAGAATAGACTAGACTAGAGTGAGTAGAGTAGAGTAGAGTAGAGTAGAGTAGAGTAGGGTAGGGTAGGGTAGGGTAGGGTAGGGTAGGGTGGGATGGGATGGGATGGGATGGGATGGGATGGGATGGGATAGGATAGGATAGGATAGGATAGGATAGGATAGGACAGGACAGGACAGGACAGGACAGAACAGAATTCTTTATTGGCCAAGTGTGATTGGATACAGAAGGAATTTGTCTTTGGTGCATAAGCTCTCAGAGTACATAAAGAAGAATAAAATTCATTCATCAAGAATAAAAAGGTGCAACACTTAGTGATAGTCAAAGCTCCTGGTAAGCTGTATTAGGAGACGAATAAAAACAATATAAATTGAAAGATACAAGCAAGGTTATAGTAATGAGTTAGAAGAGATAAATACTAATAAGGAAGAAAAGATAATAGTAATACAGTCTCAGTAAATTATTTGACAGTGTTGTGGGAATTAGTTATTAAGCAGAGGGATGGCATTTGGGGGAAAACTGTCCTTGTGTCTATTTGTTCTGGTGTGAAGTGCCCAATAGTGTTGTTTTGAGGGCAGAAGATGAAACAATTTATGTCCAGGATGCGAGGGGTCTGTAGATATTTTCACAGCCCTCTTTTTGACTTGTTCAGTGTCCAAGGCCTCAATGGAAGGCAAGTTGGCAGTAATTGTTTTTTCTGCATTTCTGATTATCCTCTGAAGTCCGTGTCTGTCTTGTTGGGTTGCAGAGCCAAACCAAACAGTTATGGAGGTGCATGTCACGATGTTAAAAAGTTTGCTAGGCCTGAACTGCCTAAACTGACATTCAAGAGTTAAACTAAGAAAGCTTTATTGCGCAGGTCATAAAACAAAAAAAGGTTCTTATCTGAAAGTGATTTATTGCGCACGCGTTACACATTCCAAAATTCCTCTCTTCTTTGTTCGGCAGCCAACTTTGGCAGACGTAGCTTTCTTTATCAAAATGTAACCAATTAGTTATTTTCTGTTTCATTTACTTTTATTATTTTATTATTAAAGTTTGTTTATTAATTAGAATACTTTAAAGACTTATTTTTCTCAATATCTCAAAAGATATGCGGAAGGGAATCAGCCACGGTCCATTGATCTCCAACAGGGTGTTTTTCCCCTGACAGTGCAGATGACAGACTCAATGATTCCTCTGCAGAACAGAATCAGCAGCTCCTTGGGCAGTTTGAGCTTCCTGGATTGGCGCAGAAAGAACATTCTTTGTTGTGCTTTTTTGATGAGGTTTTTGATGTTAGGTGTCCATTTTAAGTCTTGAGATAGGATAGAATCTAGAAACTTGAAAGACTCCACTGTTGATACTGTGTTATTCTTAAATATTGATATTAAACTCTATTAATAAAACATTAAATAATTAAACTCTATTGATAAAGTATTAAACTCTATTCTTAAAGCAATATCTTGCTTAAACTGTTGGGCAGAAGACAGCTCAAATACTGGTTTTTGATTTCACGCAGGGGTCAGCCGCCGTGGTGAGAACCTGCCACCTTGGTATCTTCTCTGTGGTTTCATGCTTGAAGAAGGAAACGTGGACCATTCCAAGAAAAGGACTTTTGCGGAAGCTTAACATGGACCCCAGGGTTTCGTTTTGCTATCCCCCATCGACGTTCAGTTCCCGAGTCACAGTGGATCTAAAGGTAGGCTTGAGAAATAAATGGATTGATTTCTCAGACATGAGCATGTTTTTCACCAACCAAAGTACATAAACCCATTTGGATGGGAAGAGATCTAGAATAATTTCTTTATAGCTAATGATTTATGCCGAGGATGACTTTCTTCAGGGAAGGAAAAAAATATCCAGCCTTTTGTAAATTGAATGATCTACTTTAAGGCCTTTGGTAATATTGTCCTTTAATATCAGATCTCTATGCAATCTTCCCTTCCTTCCTTCCTTCCTTCCTTCCTTCCTTCCTTCCTTCCTTCCTTCCTTCCTTTCTCTTATCACCCATTTACCCCTGTGTCCAATTTTGAGGCCACATAAGTAGCTTGTAGAAGAAAAGAAGAAAAGGCACAATCAATAATCTTAACCATTTAAAAAAAAAACAAGCTCTCCAAATGGGATGGGAAGTTACAGGATGGGGAACTAATTCTGCACATTTCAAGAAGGATTCAAAAAGTGATTTTAATAGATGGCTACTCATCCTTGTTTAGAGTACCACAGATGCTTAAAAGGGATTTTTTTTAACATGAAAAAACAGAGGCTGTCATTTCCTTCATCCCTGGATGGCAGCAATAGCTTACGAAAGAGGATTAGGAAGCTATTCATTACAGAATGTCTGTTACTCGGTTCAGTTCTTGTATGAATTCTCTTTCTTCTCCGTTACAAAGTTAAATGATTAAAATAAAAACAACTAGCTTCTTTCCCCCTGTTAAGAAGGAAAACATACTTCTGCATGCTACCTATGTTTCCCAACAGAGCAAGATGCATTTCCTTCCATTAGTAATCTGAAATCATTCAGTTATATGGATAGAAGTAGCAATAGCATCTTAGAGGGACGCGGTGGCTCAGTGGCTAAGATGCTGAGCTTGTCGATCGGAGGGCAGCAGTTCGGCGGTTTGAATCCCTAATGGTGTGAGCTCCTGTGACTTGTCCCAGTTTCTGCCAACCTAGCAGTTCAAAAGCATGTAAAAATGCAAGTAGAAAAATAGGGTTCACCTCTGATGGGAAGGGAACAGCGTTCCGTGCGCCTTCAGCAATTAGTCCTACGGGCCCCATGACCACGGAGACGCCTCTTTGGCTTTGAAACACAGATGAGCACCTCCCCCTAGAGTCAGGAATGACTTGCACATATGTGCAAGGGGAATCTTTACTTCTACCTTAGCAATAGCACTTAGACTTATATACTGCTTCACAGGGCTATAGAGCCCTCTCTAAGTGGTTTACAGAGTCAGCCTCTTGCCCCCAACAATCTGGGTCCTCATTTTACTGACCTCAGAAAATGTCGACCTTGGTCATGATCGAACTGCAGGCAGTCAGCAGAATTAGCCTGCAGTACTGCATTCTAACCCTTGCGCCACCACAGCTCTTAATTCTCTCGGATCATAATTCTCAAGCATCACTCTATTAAAAGCTGATTTCAACATCATAGTGACCTTATGTTTATAAACAGCTTGTTCATCAAGTAAAAGTAAAAATATCAGGTCTTGAATCCACTAAGTAATTGAGACCATCCATTGTCTTTCCTATGTTGATGAACTGTGATAAGGGGGACTTGGATTTCTGTTGTCCAGTCATCAATTTCTATGCCACAGGTTTGCCATTCAAAATAAGATGGATAGCCCATCCCATCACAAAATTGCTTGCAGTTCGACTTCCCAAAAAAAGTTTCTAAGGGTTCTGGTTTTGTTATTGTTAGTTGCAAAGTTGTGTCTGACCCATCGCGACCCCATGGATAACATTCCGCCAGGCCTTCCTGTCCTCTACCATCCTCTGGAGTCCATTTAAGCTCACACTGACTGCTAGGGTGACTCCATCCAGCCATCTCATTCTCTGTCGTCCCCTTCTTATTTTGCCCTAAATCTTTCCCAGCATGAGGCTCTTCTCCAGGGAGTCCTTCCTTCTCATTAGGTGGCCAAGGTACTTGAGTTTCCTCTTCAGGATCTGGCCTTCTAAAGAGCAGTCAGGGTTGATCTCCTCTAGGACTGACCGGTTGGATCGTCTTGCAGTCCAAGGGACTCACAGGAGTCTTCTCCAGCACCAGAGTTCAAAGACCTCCATTCTTTGGCGCTCAGCTTTCCTTATGGTCCCACTTTCACAGCCATCCATTGCAACTGGGAAAACCACAGCCTTGACTTTACACACTTTTGTTGGCAGGGTGATGTCTCTGCTTTTTAGGATTCTGTTTAGATTTACCATAGCTTTCCTCCCCAGGAGCAAGCCTCTTTTAATTTCTTGGCTGCAGTCCCCATCTGTGGTGATCTTGGAGCCCAGGAAAATAAAATCTGCCAGTACCAGTACCTCCATTTCTTCCCCATCTATTTGCCAGTAATTGAGTGGGCCGGATGCCATGATCTTAGTTTTCTTAATGTTGGGGTATTGATTTTTTTTTTGGACTGTTAAGTATTTTTAAAAAAATAATTCCATGCATAATTTTATCGGTTTTGAGACAGCCTTTTTTCCTTAAATCTGTACCATCTAGATTTAAGTTCTACCTTCATTTGCTCAAACTTTTCTATTTTGCCTGCAAACATTGTCCAATATATAGCGGTCTTTTTCAAATTTTTGCAGGAGGCAGATTTAATGAAGATCCCTATGGAAACATCTCTGCCTTACCTAATGAGAGAAATTGAATCAATGTTTCATGTCCTTCTTCATTATCCTTGATGTTCATCTTGGTGCAAGGATTGAATTAGGCTTCTGTTAACCAACTACCACGCAAATTAAGTAGAAAGTCTTTTTCTTCCTTTCAGAGATAAGTCAGAGGAGCATTCCAGGATTCTGCTCCATCCCCATTGCAATTAGCTTTGTTCTTTAGAGAAATATGGGAAGATTTAACTTTATTATTTTGGTGTATTGGTGTGAGATATGCTGCGTGTGATGGAACATAAAACACAGAATAACAGAGTTGGAAGTTCTCCTTGGAGATCATCTAATCCAACTCCCTGCTCATGTAGGAAAGTCTTTACTATTTCTGACAAAGGGCCAGTGATGGGGCATCCACAACTTCTGAAGGCAAGCCATTCCACTGGTTGATTGTGTTGTGGTCTGCCAGCGGTGGCAGACTCGACAGTGAGGCAGCTGGGGAGGAACATGTGCCAGTTCTGGAGTCTGGGGAAGGCTCGGATGAGGGCTCTGTGTCAGAGGCAGAGAGGGGGCCAGAGCCGTTTTGACAGTTATCAGCTGCCTTTGGAGTTGAACATCAGTGGGGCAGAAAAACAGCTGAAGCCTGTTCCCAGTGTGCGCATGCGCAGAGCTGCCAGGAGAAGGGAAGAGCTAAGGAACAAGGGTCAACTCGGGAGTAAAGCCACAGGTGGACGGTGAATGGCCCCTCCCATAGGGAATAAAAGAGGGGCCAAAAGGGGAGGGGAGTTTGCAGGAAACAATTAGTTCAATTCATTAGGGTGAAGATCTGTTCCTGACTTCTTGCCAAGTATTGTTTGCTAGAGAGTGGCGTTTAGAAGATATCAGCCTGGCAGCTCTCCAAGACTGATAAGTTCTGTGGCTGTAAATTCACCCTTGAAAGACAGTTTGCTGGGACTTTGCTGGATGTGAAAGAGAGGAATTCACATTAGCTTAATAAAAAGGGGTTTTGTCGGGACAAGGAGTCTGCTTCGTGATTTTGTGAAGCCTGGGTCAGAACAGATTTTTCCTCACCATTAGGACATTTTTTCCTTAGTTCTAAGTTGCTTCTCTCCTTGATTAGTTTCCATCCATTGGTTCTTGTAAAACTCCTTCATCATTCCAGTGATCCCTGAGCTTATAAGAACAAATATTCAAAACTACTGTTGGAAGAAATATCCCTGTGGTTCAGTTCCAAGCTGGGAGAAAGAACATGGAAACAACATGGAAGCTGATTGGAAAGATGGTTTATAGATGAAGCAGAACGAATCAACCACTTGTGATTCGGGCAGCTCTCAAAATGGAGTCAATATGGGGTCATATAGGGGTTATGTAGGGGTCACAGCTGGCTCTATAGGCAAAAGGGAAATGCAAATCCTAGCTGTTTGTGTAAGCTAATTTGGTTGAAGTTTGGTCTGCTCTGGGGTGATGCAATGAAGGAGATTGTGTTCTGAAAGGGAGCTGGGCAATTCTTACTGTGGCTTAATGGCTTGGTCCTGTGTTGGATCTTGGGTGAGGGGCTGCTTCTAATCCTACCCTTCTGCCTTTGTTCAGACTTTGCTGCAGGGAGTTTCAAAATATCCTCTCTTGAATGGATTAACAAATCTGCATTCCTAAAAGGTGCCTCCTCAGTTTCTGCTTGGGGGAGCAGGGAGACTGGGGCTGCTTCCTGCCTCTAAAACAAACCATGTTTCTCCATTTCTCACCTAGGGAAATATAATATTCTGCCTTTTTGTAATATTCCTCAAAACATTTTATTCTTCGGGGGGGGGGGGAGGGTTTCCCACAATATCTTGAATGAGAGATGATAACGATAACCATGCCCATAATAAGTATAATCTTTATTGTCCTTGTACTCCTTGTACTGAAATTATAATATTAATAATAATAATATTAATTCTATGCAGGTGCAGCCCATTGATCAATCCACGCTTTCAATACTGAAGACAAAACATGATGAATATCATTCAGTCATGTCAACCAGCTCTCTGGTCCACCTGGAATATTCTTCATCGCTGCCATTCAACAGAGCGATCACTGTGGTTCTACCTTGTCCTCCAAATCAAGACAAAAGAAGAGAGGGCATCGAGACCGAGGCTGGAAGAGCAACGAGTGCTTCAATCCCCAGAGTTGCGAGCACTCATAATTTCCGGTGAGGAATAAGAAGGGACTCGTTCTTGAAAATGTCTCAGGTAGAGCCAGAATCCATAAACGATTTGCCGTTGTCGTCGTCTTCAGCTCTTCAAATTTAATTATGGGGAGAAGGCAATCTCTCCAACATCTCAAGATGTTCAGAAACCAGAACATGCGCTGAAGCGGTGTTAAGAAAACATTGTTCTAAACCAGGGGTGGGTTCCGGCTTGTGTTACTGCTGGTTTACTCAGGGGTGTGCTGCGGGCGCGAGCGGGCAGTAATTCAAAAATTGCTTCTGCACATATGCAGAAGCAAAAAACAAGATGGCGGCACCTACGCCACTGCTGATAGAACCGGCCAAGTTACTACCTACTTGGCTGAACCAGTCCGAACCGGTAGCAACCCACCTCTGTTCTAAACTAGGGAAACAGAACTTTGTAGAAATTAAGGAAATGGATGAGTTGTTTATGGACTGGCTCTTGGTAGGTAGTAGCACCAGAGGTGAGTTTCACATAAGTTTACCACCGGTTCGCCGTACACGCACATACTTGCTTCGTGGGTGTGCGCGGCTTCTGCGCATGTGCTTTGCTCACACGCGTGGCTTGAACTCATGTGCACAGCTTAGAAAATATGGGTAAATAGGATGGCAAAAAGGTGGACCCACCCATAGGTTGCCATTGCCAGTTCGCCCGAACCAGTCCAAACCGGCTGAATACCATCTCTGAGTAGCACAGTGTTTCTTTAAAAAATAGGCATAATTATTCAAGCTTTCCACAGCATGATGTCCTGTGGAGTCCTTGGTGCACTCTGATCTTGGTTATTTTCTTGCAGACATTTCACTACCCAAAGTTCCAGTGACGTGCAGTCAGGTGAGGCAGGTGAGGCACAGCCTCACCACTGTCATCGTGAAAAGAAAAGAAATGTAAAAGGAAAAAGGCGAGAGCTGAGGTCAGGAGAGATAGTCCAATCCAACTTGTGTGTGTGTGTGTTTGAGAGAGGGGGAGGGAGGGAGAGTGGGAGGAAGGAGGGGAAGGGAGAAGAAAAAGAAAAAGAAGGAAGGAAACTTCTTTCACAAAGGAGGAAAACAAATGCTGTCACTTTAAATTGGAACTGAGCATGCCTGGCTGTAGAATTGTGGCTGTTGAAGTCCAAAAGTCTAAAAAAAATTTGAAACCCACCACTGTGTCAGTGCCTCACCAGCCATAAACCTCACCGCACGTCACTGACCCAAACAGTGCTAAAAGTGTATAGGGTTTATATGCAAGTGGCTTGCCCTGTTAGTCTTGGTGGCAATGTTCTTGATAGTTCCTTGATTAGGCCGATATTTACTGTTTAGTTATTAGTTTGAGTTGGTAGTTCCCTGATTCTTACTCCTTATCTAGATGCTGATGGATTGTTAGGAGGCGTTGTAGTCTTTTAACTTTTTGATTGTCTCTTTTGAATGGTATGTAGATGTTGCTTATCTGTATATGCCTATTGATGGCTGATTCGACTGAATGACATGTTTCCAGGAATTCTGTAGCATTTTTGAATTTACTAGCCATTCCCTTCTAGCACTGATGGTGTTATTTGCTTGGATAATGAAATGTCTGTTAAAAAGAAAACAGCCAAGCTTAAAGAGCAAGGACCCCACAGTTCAACCGTGAGCTACAATCGTTCTCTTCTACTAGTAATCTGATGTCCTTCAGCTGTATGGATCATAACTCTAGTATTTCTAAGTAGGATAACCAGGGGTGAAATCCTCCCGGTTCGGCCTGGTTTGGCCAAACCAGCAGGGATGATTGGTATCAGTTCTCTAAACTGGTAGAAAAAATCCCTGGTGGCCCCGCCCATGCCTGCTTGGGCACCCTGTCGCCGCTCACCTCTTCCGGCCACTTGACCCACCCACACAATTTGAAGGTTTCTCCCCTATTCATAGCAGAGCTGCTACAGCGTGTCCCTTTAAGGTAGACCTAGGGAGCGAGGGGCCAGGGGAACCATAAAGGGAGCAGCAGCTCTGCTGTGAATGGAGGGAGAAACGTCCAGATTGTCTCTGCCACATAATTCAACGTTAAATGCAGCAGAGACAATCCAAGCGTTTCTCCCTCCATTCACAGCAGAGATGCTGCAGCCTGTCCCTTTAAGATAGTTCCTGGGAGGGAGGGGCCGGGGGAGGACCTTAAAGGAAACAGCAGTTCCGCTGTGAATGGATTCATACACACATTTCTTCCTACCGGGTTCTGTGGGCGTGGGTTTGTGGTTGTGGCATGTAACTGAGTGGGAGTGGCCATGAGTGACATTGAGTTGGCCATGCCCACTCAGTCACAGGACCCCACCACCAAGCCACACCCATAGAACCGGTAATAAAATAATGAATTTCACCACTGAGGATAACCATAGGTTATGCTGGCTAATGTTCCAGCGATCCATAAATTTTGCTGGCTAATAATCATGGGAGATCTGGTTTAATGCGTATGGAGAGTGGTGGGATTCAGCCAGTTCGTACCACTTTGGGTGAACCGGTTGTTAACTTTCTAAGCAGTTTGGTGAACCGCTTGTTGGAAGGAATCATCAGGGCAAAGAACCAGTTGTTAAATTATTTGAATCCCACCACTGCATATGGAGAGAGAAAAAGACGAAGAAAACTGATTTAAACATCCATATATTGACCTACGATCTGTCAGGCATTGCCAACTTGAACAATAGCAACTTAAGTTCATTAAAAGTCAATCAGGACTCCTTAGAAATATTTCTGAGGGAGATGGAGGGTTGCCTTTGTATAATGTTAATGAAAAATAGTAGAAACCTTTCAAACCCCCACCCCCAGTGTATCTGGTTTTATCTATAATGAAAATTTAATTAAAAATATACGAAAACAGCTTTCACGTGCCGTAATCCCCAGCTGACTTCCTCTTTAGTCTTTCTCGCTGGGACATTTTGAATGTTGAAAACTGGGGCCATGAAAGAAATATGCATTTGTTGCAGTTAAAGGCATACTGGTTGGTAAGGCTAGGAGAATCGACTTCAAAAGAAAAGTGGGTTTGGGATCACAAAGACCAAAGAGTTGCGAAGAGGAGTAAAGTGGAAGACACAGAGAAGGACCCCATGGATGGAGGTGTTGGAAGAAATGTCCATCTGGGTTCAGTTCCAAGTGGGGAAAAAGACACTGGAATCATGGAAGTTGCTTGGAAAGAAGGTTTAATGGTGGACAGGATCACATAATTTGAGGTCTTGGGAGAAAAAGGGAAGAGATGCTGAGAGTACCTGGATTTTATGCCCTCTTTGGGCTTTTGAATTTGAGCTTGTATTCTGATTGGTTGTCAGACTCCCATGGTGCTGTGCAGGGATAACTCTGTAGGCTGTCCTGACTCCCAAGCTTGGTTGAGTCTTGCTGGGTGATGATGGGCTTTGGGATTCCTTTTATGGCTCTGCCTGAAGGAGGTAGACTTTTGTTATATAAAACAGACTGGTTCAGGCCTTAATGTCCCATTGACAAAGGTGGGGTGTGTGTGTGTTACTGCCTCTCTTTAGGGGAAATATTCTGCCCTTTTTAATATTTCCTAAAATATCTCATTTTCCTAGGAGAGGGGTGGGTGCTAACTTCCTAGAGAGGTATATTTTTTACCCTACCTTTGTGATTTTTCCAGAGGTCTGAGTGCTTCCCCAAGAAAACACAGGGAGAACCTGAAGGAACCACTGAAAGTCCTGGGCTACAGAAACAGCGAAGAAGAATGGATCCTGCTGGATGACATCACCGTGCGAAATGCAAGGAACGGACTTCTGTCATTTGACTTAGAGGAACCCTTAGAGAGGTGAGATGGATTCGTCAAATGTGTAGATCAGGGGTGTCAAACTCAATTTCATTGAGGGCCGCATCAGGGTTGTGTTTGACCTCAGAGGACTGAAGTGGGCATAGCCAGCTTGACGTCACTTGGGGCGAGGGGGGAGCCTGTGGTGGCCCAAGCGCTCTGCAAGCAAAAACGGTCTCCTGAGCTCCATTTTAGGCTGCAACTGCCAGTGAAAATGGAGCTTGGGAGGGCCACGCTCGACTTTTGTGAGCTCCGTTTTTGACTGGCATAGCTTCCTGCAACCTTCTGACAGAGAAAACAGAGCTCAGGAGGGCTGTGACCCTCATGAGCTCCCTTTTCACTGGAAGGGGCACCGCGGACAGATCAATCACTATTTCCAGGGCGGCCCTGTGGGCCAGATCTAAGTACCCCACAGGTGCTTAAACTAGCCATTTCTATAACAACAAACCTATCTAATTGGAAAACTCAAAATCAAAGTTGCATTTCTTCCCACCTCAAGCACAAAGTCCAGAAGTGGTTTCCAAGTACCCATGTTTTCCTGGAAATAAGAACACATCTTATCATATTTTTTGCCCCCAAAGATGCATTAGGCCTTATTTTCTAGTGTAGTGACTTCCTCCCCAGACCCCCATTCATTTCTCTCTCTCACACACACAGCTGGATAAAACTATATAAAAATCTAGCCCAGCTTCACTGATTACAAGTTTGAAAAGGCAACGTGGCTCCGCCTGCAATCAAACTACACTTGGGGAGGGAGAGCACAAGCGAGCACTGAGGAGACCACAGGAGGAGGCAGGAAGCCAGGCAAAGAGCCATGCTGTAGTACACACACTTCCCACCAGCCTCTTTCTTTTGGAAGGCTAGGCTCGGCTCCCCTCCGGCTTCTCTGCCTCTCCTCTCACCCCAGCCTGCCAGCAGGAGGTGGTGGGTGGGCTTTATTGTGTTCCAGGCATTTCCCACCCACACAGCAGGCTGCATTTGCAATGGTGGAGGTGTTTGGGAAAGGCAGCAGGGGAATGGGGGGGGGATGGCAGAGGAGCTGCTTTCAAGCCACTGGAAAAGATATCCAATCCAACTTTTGTGTGTGTGGGGGGGGGTTGTTTGAGAGTGAGTGAGAGAGGGAAGGGGTAGGAGAGATAGTCCAATCCAACTTCTCTCCCTCTCTCTCTCTGTGTGTGTGTGTGTGTGTGTGTGTGTTTGAGAGAGGGGGAGGAAGGGAGAGAGGGAGGAAGGAGGGGAAGGAGAAGAAAAAGAAAAAGAAAGAAGGAGCAAAGGAGAAAAACAAATGCTGTCGCTTTAAATTGGAACTGAGCATGCCTGGCTGTGGAATTCTGGGAGTTGAAGTCCACAAGTCTAAAAATATTTGAAACCCAGCACTGTGTCAGTGCCTCACCAGTCATGAACCTCACCGCACATCACTGATACATACATACATACATACATACATACATACATACATACATACATACATACATACACACACCACTGCCAATTTTTCACTCATTTCTGCTCTCCTCAGCCCCCAGGAGCACTCTGAAAGCTTCCTAGAGGCTCTGCATGGCCATTTTGGTGAGGGGGACGGGGTTTCAGGTGGCAAAAAAATCTGTATTCAGTGTGTAAGATGCATCCAGATTTTCACCCTCTTTTTTTGAGGGAAAAAGGTGCATCTTATACTCCAAAAAGTACGGTAATATTACTGCCGCCAAGATTACTTTATGCACAAAACATAGCAAAAAGATTCCAAAATATTTTTTCCAAATCTTCGTTCATTAAACCCAAAAGAAAAGTTCCTGGTTTTATCTTTTTATTCGCTTTGAGCATCTTCTGCATGAAGATGTGAATCCTGCTCCCATATTTTGTCACATCCTAGTCTTCATCTTTACACAGATTTATCGTCGTTCGCTTATCTTCTGCTATGGACAGCGTACATCTGGTTCAGTTTATTCATGCTCTGGAACACGCCATCCACAACATCATGGTGAAGGTGGTATTGTATCAGAATAAAGAGGATCCTTCCAAGATCATCGTCTTACTGGTTCCATTTAAAGAATTAAGCATGGAACTGCAGTCTCTACATGAGGAAGGATATTGTGCCCCTCCAGAACCTTCTAAGCCATTTAAAATGAGAGAAGGTGATCAGGTTTACTTTAAATTCAGTGGAAACATTTTTGCCTCAGGTAAATCAGTTTCAATAATTCACATGTCAGCCTCTGTTTCGCTATTTGCTTTCGGCTGCCATTGAAATGGGGAGTGGGGGCCTGGTATTTGGGAGGGGAAGTTTAAGTACAGGAGAGATTGTAAAAAGGGAGTTTTGGTCTCACCGTCTACTGCCCATGCTGGAGATTAGCGCTTGGTGTCGGTCAAGGCCAACTGTCCTGCATACCAACCTGATGATGCTCCTTGAAGGTGGAACTCACATGACACCTCAGGGATTTGCAGATTGGACACTGGGATGACGGTTACCAGGGGGAGGGGGTTTGGTCACATATTGGTATGTATGATTTCACATGCTTTTGCCTCAGATCTTGCTTTGCTTAGCTGCTAACTAGTAAAAGTACTCTTAATTCTGCAAAATGGAGTTAAGTGGTTTCTTTCTTGGTTGCTGAAGGAGGCCGGTTTGACATTCACAATTCCATTCCGCATATCATTGGAGGCAGTTAGTCATTGCTGCTTGGACTTTACAAATGAGACTTTCAGAGATATAAAAAAAAACAGTTTTGCTTTCTTGACAATGGTATTTTGTGTGTGAGCAACTTCTTCACTTGTTTCTTATATAACAAGCACTCCACTGTTTTGTGAATTCAATGGATTTATGAAGTTTAGGATTGACGGCTCCTGATACTTGTAGGATCTTAATCGGTTCTAGCACTAAAGTCCCATTCAGATATGCAATTTGCTGACAGGAATGAATCACCACAGGATTCCCCTCAAAATATGAATGTTACATAATTCTGTGCTTCCTAAATTTGAGGCGTTTATTTGAAAAATTAGTAAAGCATTTACTTTAGTCTTCCACTTTCTTGTTGTTTACCATTTCACTGCTGAGGCTTCAGAATAAACATTTATTTATTTATTTATTTATTTATTTATTTAGTTAGTTAGTTAGTTAGTTAGTTAGTTAGTTAGTTAGTTAGTTAATTTGTTAGTCAGTCAGTCAGTCAGTCAGTCAGTCAAACATGTATGAGATAACAGGTATAAGTATAAACATGGACATGAACCCAGGAAATGGGTACAAATAAATGGGGACAGCGGGACAGGGATGGTAGGCACGCTGGTGCGCTTATGCACATCCCCTTTACGGATCTCTTAGGAATGGGGTGAGATCAACAGTAGACAGTTTGAGGTTGAAGCTGTGGGGGTTTGAGGATGTAACAACGGAGTCAGGTAGAGCATTCCAGGCATTGACCACTCTGTTGCTGAAGTCATATTTTCTGCAATCGAGTTTGGAGCGGTTGACCTTGAGTTTGTATCTATCGTTTGCCTGTGTATTATTGAGGTTGAAGCTGAAGAAGTCATTGACAGGCAAGACGTTGTAGCATACAATTTTGTGTACTATGCTTAGGTCAGACCGTAGGTGGCGTAGTTCCAGGTTGTCCAAGCCCAAAACATGATAAACACACACGCACACACACACACAAAACATACATAAAGACATTGTGCTGGTTGTGATTTAAATCTCTTAGGGTCAATCCCAAAATTTCCACAGTTCTGAAAAATGGAGAAAGTCTACTTTCAGTGAACTCAAGAATCTTGAAGAAGAGGCCATCAAGACAACCCCTTCTCCCTTACCCCCTTCCATATCTTTGTTCTCTATTTTGATTACTTCTAATTAGATTTATAACCCTCTTTTTTGGGGGGGGGTCACCTGAAAGGGAGGGAGAAGACAAAGAAGGCAGCCGACAATGAGATCTTTCTCATTGAACAAAGGCAAATCAAATTCATGCAAATCACAAACGACACACAAGGAGAATGCAGTAGTCCAGTCATTGCAAACACAATGTGCAATCAGTTTGTAACAAAACACCAGTTCTACCCATATATCTGATGCGTGAACGGGGGTTAGTGCCAGATAAAACCACATTCATCAGAAAATGAAATCTTTTTTTAGAGAGAGAGGCCTAACCAGTCTCTTCCTCACAGCCTGGCTGCATTATCTTCGGCTTATCTGCTTTCGCCACATGTCTAAAGATGATGTTTGAATGAATCTCTTTCTCCTGCTTTATTTTTTTTAAAGAGGGGATGGTGTCCAATGAATTGACAAGACACCATTCTTAGCCCCAGCCTTAGAAAAAGCAAGAAACAGACTCCTTGTCACAAAAATCCCCTCTTTATTTTCCTCTTGTGAATTAATGGCATTCACCCACCAAATAGTCTAGGCAATAGTCCTTCAAAGAGTTAACTGCAGTAACAGACCTCATAAGTTCTTTGCGATAATTGCAAGGCCACCGAAAGGTTGCAAATTAAGTTCCGGCAAGCAGTCTTTGTGGCACGAAACACAATGAGGAAAATCTTCAGAAATACAAACTGTTGTCTCCTACGACCACCACTCATCTTTCCTTCTATTTATTCCCCAGCCAGGGAGGGGCCATTCACTAGCCACATGTGCTTTGCTTCCCGAGTCGACTCCTTGTCCTCCATTGTTCCCCTCTCCTAACAACTCTGTGCATACGTGCATCTGGAACAGGCCCCAGCTCTTCTTCCTCCTCACTCATCTCAGCCTCCAAAGGCAGCTGCCTCTTCCAGTGGCTGGGAAATATTGGACAGCCCTGGCTCCATCTCTGGGTTCAACACAGAGCATCCATCAAAGCCTTCCCCAGGCTCCAGAACTGGCCCAAGTTCCTCCCCAAACTCCTCATTGTCCGAGTCTGCTGTCAGTTCCAGGAGCAGCTGGTGAGCCACAACATACCCCAACAGCCAGATTCCAAAAAGAGGAGGTAGCCTTGATGCCAGTTTGAAAATCTTTGCCCACTGAAAATCATTGAAAGGAGTCATTTACACCTTCAGGTTTTACCTAGACGGCAGGTGTATGCACTACCCCTAAGATCACAGGGATGAGGCAAAAAAATATTCGAAACTTTTTTCCAGTCCTAATGAGGTGCTAATGAGTAAAACGATCTTCCGTGCTTTAGTGTCATTTTGAGGGTAGGAGTTGAAACAATTTATGTCCAGGATGCGAGGGGTCTGTAGATATTTTCACAGCCCTCTTTTTGACTCGTGCAGTGTGCAGGTCCTCAACGGAAGGCAGGTTGGTAGTAGGTTGTGTTTTCCGCAAATCTAATTATCCGTTGAAGTCTGTGTTTGTCCTGTTTTGTTGCGGAGCCAAACTAGACAGTTATAGAGGTGCAGATGATGGACTCAATCATTCCTCCGTAGAACCATGTCAGCAGCTCCTTGTGTAATTAGCAATTGGAACAGAAGAGAATAATGGAGTAGGAAGAGACCTTGCAAGTCATCTAGTCCAACTTCCTGCATGAGCAGGAGATACTGTTATCATTTCAGACAGATGGCTGTCTAAACTCTTCTTAAACACCTCCAATGATAGAGCACCCACAACTTCTGAAGGCAAACAATTCCACGGATTCATTGTTCTCACTGCCAGGAAATTTCTCCTTAGTTCTAGATTAGATCTCTCCAGGGGTGGGCTTCAAAAATGTTAGCAAGGGGTTCTATGCCTAGTTGCTGGGTGGGCGTGGCCTAGTTGGCCTCCTGCACCATGGCATGGGGGGCATTTTTGCCCTCCCCAGGCACTGGAGGTTTTCTTCGAGCTTCCAGGAGGGCGAAAATGGCTTTCCCAGGCTCTGAAGGCCCTCTGGAGGCCAGAAACAGACTCATTTCTAGCCTTCCTGAACTTCTGGTAGGGCTGTTTTTCATCCTCCCCAAGTTTCCATGCGCACCTTGCTCTTACCTGCATCCAAAACAGGCCAAATCTTCAGAAATCTGAACTGTTGTCTCCTACAACCACCACTCCCCTTTTGTTCCATTTATTCCCCAGCCAGGGAGGGGCCATTCAGCATCCAGAGGAGGAGCAGGATGGGCAGGGCCAGCCGGGAGGGTTCTCTGAATTACGCATAATCTTAGCTAGAGGTTCTCCTGAACCCCTGCAAATCCCCAGCAGCTCACCCCTGGGGATCTCTCCAGCATTACCTGCTAAAAATAGGATACCCCCCCCCCCCAACAGCCCAAGCTGAAAATTGTGGTTTGGAGATTTAGAACAAGAGTTTGTTCCCAATTAATTGTAACAATGTAGTGTTTTAATTACAGAGGTAATGAAATTCAGCCATACTCCAGGGAGTGTCTTGTATCATCACTCATAATTCATTGTTTACTTAAGGAATGAGCATTGATGTTACACTGAAAACAAACCTGTTTTATGAAAAGAGTGGTAAATAATAGGGATGTTCAAATTGAATCAAAGCCCGTGTGGATCCAGGATACAGGTCAAAGCTGGCTTTCAAATCATGTATTTAAATTATGGTATCTTTCCAAATTAAGGTAAATCAATCAGAATAGAGCTGGAAGGGACCTTGGAGGTCTTCTAGTCCAGCCCCCCTGCTCAAGCTGTTGTCTGAGATGGTATAGGCCAGGGATTGGCAACCTTAAACAGTCAAAGAGCCACAAATGTCCTAACCAGAAGCCCCCCGATTCATTTCTGGAGCCCACCGGAAGTCTGGTTCCCCCACCATAGAGTCTATTCCTAGCGTGGCATCCTTTTTCCTCTACCTGTCCTAACCAAAGCCCCTATCAATTGTGGAGCCGACCAGTGACAGGGAGCTGCAGCAGAGGGATGAAAGAGCCACATGCGGCTCCAGAGCCACAAGTTGTTGACCCCTGGTATAGGTTCTCCTGCTTGAGCAGGGGGCTGGAGTAGAAGACCTCCAAGGTCCCTTCCAGCTCTATTCTATTCAAGCGAAAGACCCTGTACCATTTTAGATAAGTGGCTGTTGTCCAATCTTTTCTAAAAAAACATCCAGTGATGGAGCACCCACAATTTCTGTAGACAATCTGTTCCACTGGTTAACTGTCCTCACTGTTAGAAAGTTTCTCCTTATTTCCAGGTGCCTGAATTTAGTTGATCCTGTTTGGATTGTCAATTTGATTTGGGGGAATGAGGGAGCAGACCTTTTCTATGAATTCTTTTTGAAAAACCACAATTGTTGTTACATTGAGGAGGAAGCAGCTGCTTCGATCTCACAATCCAGACTAAATCAACCATCTGTTTTGGAGATTCCAAATGGGAAGGAAGGTTTCTGTGCCAAATTAAATCAACGGGTCAATTAAAGCATTTGATATTTTTTAGTTTTTTTTAAAAAAATGAGTGGTAACTTAATATGTGTGTCGCCCCTGTGCAGATGACGGGAATACCTATGGGAAAAATTACAAGCTTGCTTTTCATGCTCAAAGAAAACCACGGCTTGCTCTTCAGATCAAGGAAATGGATGAATTTGGTAACTACAGTTCGCCCCATTATAAAGGAACGGCCTTATTTTACAAAGTGACAAAAGACGCTGCCCTCAACAACGTAGAAACACTTCTGCTAGAAGAACATGAAAAAGATTCCTTCCTGTGCAAACTGGCTCTGACTTTGCCAAAAGTGAGTTGTTTCCTAACATGAGGATGTTACAATCTGTAGTACTGTAATTGTCAACTCATAAAGTTGCCATGGTGAGGAAAGGGAGGGGAGCTCATTCCATGCATATCTTTAGCTAGAGTCGGATCTCAGATTGCCACAGTAGGCTTGTGATGTGTGCACCTCGTTGGTGAATGTTATTTAGGACACAGACTGAGGGGAAGGAAGGATCGGGATAAAGTTCAGCCATAATTCAAATGAAGTTTAGATCTGACTGCAAAGCGGTATTGCCGAAATGGTGCTCCTAATAAATGATTGGGTTTCTTTTGAAACTTGGCTGGAGGCTAATGAATTAATTAGGGCATCTTTCAGAAAAAGAAATATTCCCTAATACCCTGATCGTGAACCTATGGCATGTCTGCCACAGGTGGCACGGGGAATCCACTCTGCGGACACGCGAGCTTTCGCCCCCAGCTCAGCTCCACTGCACATGCGCACATGCCTCCTGCCGGCCAGCTGATTTTCGGGTCTGTCACACAGGCATGGGGGGCGGGGCACATGTGAGAGACAAGTGCACATGCGTGTGGGCCAGTAGGGAGCACCTGCATGTGTGGGGGTGGGGGGAGTGCAGGGGTGCGACGTTCCCCCTGTGGCCCGTTTTTAGTCCCAGGAGGTTTCAGGGAGGCCTGCTAGGCCAAAACAGGCCACGGGGGAGAAGTCAAGCGTACATGCAGGGGGGAAGGGGAGCGTGGGTGGTTGCGCGTGCATGGGAAGGCATGGGGAGTATGGGAGGTTGCATGTGCATGCACAGGGGGTGGGGTTGTCGCACGCACATTGCATTATGGGTGTGGGCATGCGCAAGCATGCTGTCACACACATGTGCATGCTTTTGGCACCCAACAACAAAAAGGCTGGCGATCACTGCCCTAGTAGTGTCTCAAAAGGTCCCTTTGCTCTCCATAAAAGGACTTCCATTATGTTATCTATTGTATTATTACTTCCTACCGGTCTCCCCATCGAAACCCACTTTATACTCCGTTCTCTCTCTGCAGAGGCTTCTTTGTGGTTCATTTAATAAACCCCCATAATGTTTCTTTGCCTTTTCATATCTTCCACCTTAACAGAAGGAAAAACTAATCAGCCGCCCACAAAGCACAAAGAGAATCTCAACAGATGTATCAGGTAAGGTTTGATAACCCCTACCTCCCCCCACCCACCCAAAATGGCATCGAGCTCAACTCTATACGTTTAAGAGCCTCGCAGGTTTAGGGAGGTTTTGGGAGTGCCAATAAAATGAGAATATTTGTAGCTCAGGGTTGAAATGATGGGTCCTTGATGCTCTCTGAGCTTGGTTGTTTTCTTGCAGACGTTTCCTTACCCAAACTGAATGACATCATTACTGCACCGCTGATGTTACATATTGTAGTTCCTAGGGTGGATTTGTAATATTATAAGCCGTCCAGGGACTAGGTAACCTACAACTCTGTTAATTTGTTCTGTTCTGAGGTGTTTTTTTCAGATTAATTGAGTTGGAAGGGACCTTGTAGGTCATTTAGTCCAAACCCCCCACCCAAGCAGGAGACCCTACAACATTTTTGACAGAGGGAAGTCCAGTCTCTTCTTGAAAGCCTCCAGGGATGAAGCTCTCACAAGTTCCGAAGGCAACTTCTGTTCCATGGGTTGATTCCTTTGTCAGAAAATGTATCCTTATTTCTAGGATTGATCAATTTCCATCCATTATTCCTTTTCTTGACTCCTTCCTAGTTTGACCCCCTACTCTCTATGGCACCCCTCAAACATGGGAATGCTGTTATCCTGTCTCCCCTGGTCCTTCTCTTCCCTAGACTATCCATGCCCAGTTCCTGCAACCGTCCATCGTATGTTTTAGCCTCCAGTCCCCTCATCATCCTGGTTGCTCTTCTCTGCACTCTTTCTAGAGTCTCCACATCTTCTTTATAGTGTGGTGACCAAAATTGGATTCAGTATTCTAGGTGTGGTCTTACTCAGTGGTGGGTTCCGGATCCCGTTGCAACCGGTACGCTGCGACGGGGCTTGGTGTTCATCTTGGGCATGCGCTCTGCGCATGCATGCACACTCATCGCCCTGCAATGCTCCAGCTGCTCAGCGGAGGCCGTGCAGGTGCCGTACGCCGCACGCTTGTGTGCAAATGCTCACAGGTAAGGAATGTGGGTGGGCGGCTGTGCCCACCGAAACACCATTCCGGTATGGTGCCCACTGCTCCCAGCTGCCACCGGTATGCCCGTACTGGGGTGAACCGGCTGGAACCCATCACTGGTCTTTCTAAGGCTTTACAGAGTGGTATTAGGACCTCGCTTGATATTGATTATATCCCTCTGTTAATGCAAAGTTGGATGAGTTGGATGGTCCTATAAAATAGTGAAGTACATAAATCTTATGCTTCGACTGAACTCAACAACAAGCACAGCCTGTGGCCCCGTCAGGAAAATTAGGACCGATTGGGTAGGATTAATAAACAGAAAAGGTGTGCATGCTTCCAAGTTCTCCAGAACTTTACATGAGACAAAATGTCACAAGATAAGGAAAGGGAGAAAAAGCAAAAACATCTATTGAGGCATTATGCTCTTTTATCTTTTATTGTACGCAGCCCGGAATCCCAAAAGCTCATCCCTCTGCGTTCATTTTTCCATTGAGAAAACCCAAGAGAGGAAGATCATTCCATATAATTTACCATATTTTTTGGAGTATAAGACGCACCCTCTCCTAAAAGAGCGTGGAAATGTTGATGCATCTTATACACCGAATACACCCATTTTTGGCATTCCTGCATGCCATTTTTGCAAAAAATGGGTCATTTTTTTTCAAAAAACTGAGGCACTTTTGCCTTCCGTCCAGCCCCCAGAAGCACTCTGCAGGCTTCAACAGGGCTGGGGGAACACAAAAACGCCTCCATTTTTGTGGGAATTTCCCCATTTTCTGCCCGTTTTTGCAAAGCTGGGGGTGTTCTTGCCTTCCCCTAACCCTGCTGAAGCCTGCAGAGTGCTCCTGGGGGCCAGGGAGGACAAAAACTTTTTTTCTTACTTACCTCTTAGAAATCTTGGTACGTCTTATGCACTAGTGCATCTTATAGTCCAAAAATGTGGTAATAGGATATTCTAATAAAAGGAATTCCTCTCATTCAAAGAGGAAACCCAGATCCTTGGCTTGCAATTCACGTTATAGCTAAGACATCAAAGGGAGTCGAGAGGAAAGATGATTGGGCAGGAAAAGAGTAGCTTTTCCTTTGCATAAGAAATCAGTTGCATGTAGAACAGAACAGAACAGAGAATAGAGAATGGAAGGGAAGGGAATGGAAGATATATATTTTTTTGCGCAGAAGCAAAAAACAAGGTATAAAACCAGTTCAGGGGCGTGGCAGGCCGAACCGGGCCGAACCGGTAGGAACCCACCTCCGAATCAAAACCATACTAGGAAACTAAATAAAACACTATGAATCTTAAAAGATGCAAACAGTGAAGTTATAATCATAAGTAAGGCGAGAGGTAATAGGAAGGATGAGAAGTGCAATTGTAATACAGTCTAAGTAAATAGTTTGTCAGTGTGGTGGGAATTAGTTGTTTAGCAGATGATGGCATGGGGGGGTGGGTGGGGACTGGAAAAAACTGGAAAAGAAATGTAATCAAAAGTGTTACATATTTTTATCCTGCAATACCACGCACGTTCATTAGAATGAAATGTGAAGCCAGAAGGGATGTAAATTTTGGGGTGTTAATTTGGAAAAAAAAAAGGTTGTTTGGAGTTCATGTGACAAACCAAATGCCAATTAGAGCTAAAAAGCAGTTCTCTTATCAGGAGACAACGTCCGGACATGCGCCCTTCTATAAATCCTCTTTATAGTTTACAAAGGTTTAGAAGCTACCAGTCAATCCATACAAGCAATAAGATAAAAAGCTTTCCCACGTTCCAATCTGCAAAGGTTTGATAAGCCCTTATCACCATTTTAAAAGAGAGAAAAATAGATCCAATAAAAAACAAAGTAACTATGTTAGTTAACAAAGATAAGAATATTACAAAATCAACGTCACATGCACCTGTGTCTTCGGTGCTTTTTATTATTACTACTAGCTGGATACTCGTGGTCCGCTATGAAACCATGTGATCAGGCTTGATAAATCGACACCGGCCTGGCCTAATTCCGAATTCCCAATTTTAGTTCCTCAAGCCTGCATTTTTTAAATTTTCTAGGGGTATGCTTTTAGTTGTTTTTAATTTAATTTTTAATTTTTACTTGTTGTACAGTTGTATGAGGTTTAATTCGTTTTTAAGGGTATAGGATATTTGTCTTTTGTATTCTTTAATGACACACCTGTACACCGCCCCAAGTCCCTTCGGGGAGAGGGGGTGGTCTAGAAATACTGAAAATAAATAAATAAATAAACTTACAGTTTGAAAATTAATGAGTAGTTACAATTGGCCTCTCCTCTCCCCTTCTCTCCCTCAGGCTTGCCCCACAGAATCCTCCCCTATCCTATCCTATCCCCTTCTCTTCCTCAGGCTGGCCCCACAGAATCCTCCCCTATCCTATCTTATCCCCTTCTCTCCCTCAGTCTAACTCCTTAGCATCAGAGCATTTTTCAGGTGGGGTGGGGGAGTAGACTGTTTAAACTCCCAGCCCGCAGGCCGGATTAGTCATGCACTGGCCACGCCCATACCCAAGTAGCAGTTGGAACAGAGTTCTTTTCAGGTGGGGAGGGGGAGTAGAACATCTAACTCCTTAGCATCAGATCTGATGGTTATTTCAAAAACTCCTTTGTTAACAAACACCTAGAAGCCAAGAGGAACATACATGCCAAATTTCAGGTTTGTAGGCTTTACGGTTCTGGAGATTTCGTGATGATGCATGAGTAATATTTCACTTTTATGTATATTAATTGCATTCAATTCCATCTCTTTATAAATATTTTGACTAGCAGAGGTCATGTGGGACAACTTGCTGTACTGGTTGTCGGAAGAGCTATCAGAAGAGAACGCCCACTTCCTTGCCAAATACCTGCCTCTCCACCGAAGCACTCTTCAGTTTATTAGACTGAAGTGTCCTGATAACCTCACCGAGCAGATCTATGAGCTTCTGTGCTTCTGGAGACGGAGTCTTCCAAGGTCTGCTGACAAGCTCAAGCTCCTCTCTCGCTACCTCTGCAAAATCAGCCGGAATGATTTGGCTCAACATCTCCAGTTCAAGTGGACCAACCAAAACGTCATGAAGAAAATTCACTGGTAGAATAGAAGGGGATACACAGAAAGACACTGCTGAAGTGATGAAAAGATCACTGAAAGGTGTATTGAAGCAGAGGTGGTATTCAGCAGGTTCTAACCAGTTCTGGAGAACCGGTGGTGGAAATTTTGAGTTGTTCGGAGAACCGGTAAACACCACCTCTGACTGGCCCCGCCCCCATCTATTCTCTGCCTCCCGAGTCCCAGCTGATTGGGAGGAAATGGAGATTTTACAGTATCCTTCCCCTGCCATGCCCACCTAGCCACACCCACCAAGTCAAGCCATGCTCACCAAGCCATGCCCATAGAACTGGTAGTAGAACTTTTTGAATCCCACCACTGCATTGAAGGCTCAAAAGAGTGAAGAAGCAGCAGAGATAGAAGAAATACTCAGTTCAAACACAAACGAGACAAGATACAGGCCCCAAGAGAAGAGTATGGGAGATGTGCCAAGAAATCAATAAGAGTTGAGATACGAAAACAGGCAAGAGATGAGGAATAAATGCAGAATCCTGTTTAACACAGGAGCTGTTCTATTAAGAATTAGTATAAGGATAGAAACTAGAAAAGGGGAAAATATTACTTTTTTAACTTGGGAACTATTTAATTAATGGTTAGAAAATAGAAGCAGAAGTTAGAAACAAAGGTGAAGTAATATGTGTAATTGAATAATGAACATTGAATAATTAAGATAAATAAACCTTATGATATAGTGGCTCAGTGGCTAAGACGCTGAGCTTGTTGATCAGAAAGGTTGGCAGTTCGGCGGCTCAAATCCCTAGTGCCGCGTAATGGAATGAGCTCCCATTACTTGTCCCAGCTTCTGCCAACCTAGCTGTTCGAAAGCACATAAAAATGCGAGTAGAAAAATTGGAACCATCTTTGATGGGAAGGTAACAGCGTTCTGTGCACCTTCAGCATTTAGTCATGCAGGCCGCATGACCACGGAGACATTTTCCAACAGCGCTGGCTCTTCAACTTTGAAAAGGAGATGAGCACTGTCCCCTTAGAGTCGGGAACAACTAGCACATATGTGCGAGGGGAACCTGTACCTTTATCTTTACCTTGTGTTATTGTTTCCTATCTGGTCCACCTAGCATCCTGTCTTGTCTACCTGACATCAATCTCGCTAGTCTGAAAATACAATTCCCCTGTTGTTACCTTTACAACCCAAGAACTTAGAGATGATCCCTCATGACCTTCTTGCTCCCACTATTATATAGCTAATCTTTCCCTAAGTAGCATCTCTTCCAAAGTCATTCCCATTTTCATGCCCCAGCATATACTGTTGTATGTTGTTGTTGCTCTCTACCCCCATCTAGTGGCCGGAGGGACAAATATGCCCCAATAGATGATCTTTAATATACTGTTGTTGCTCTCTAGCCCCATCTAGTGGCCAGAGAGGCAAATACCAAGTATATTATTTAAAGATAACCCCATCCCATTACCCATCAGCCCACAGTCTCAAAACAAATGCACGCTGGGAAGCCAGACTCCATTTCCTTAAGCATTGGGAGAAGGCAGGAGCACAAAGAAGAATCCATCTTAATCTGTGCCACAGGGTCCTCCAAGGACAGACTCACATCTCACACATAGAGCATCGCTGGTGAGATTTAAATTGCTTGTGTTTAATTGTTATGTTCAACCGTAACTCAACACTGCTTATCTTGTTTTTGCTCATTGTATGTATCCCTATTTTCCCCTGTTTCACCATATCCTGTTCTTTCAATAAAGCATCCAGAGCTACGGTCTGTTTTATTGGAGGATAGGTGGGTTTAGCTGCATGTCGAGCTGCACACAGACTAATGTGTAATGAGGGCAGAACACCCATATACCATTTAAATGTCTCCCTGAGGCAGCCTCTTCATGTGTCAAAAGCTGGAGAATCTTCAGCCTTGCCTTCTTGCAGACGTTATTTAGCTAGCATGGACATATGGAAGATGGTGTTTCCTGGAGTTGGTTAAGTACATGTCACTAAGTCCATTGCCCCATCCTTGATTTAGAAAATGTGCTTCACTTTTCCTTAAGCTGTTCTAAGGCCATGGAGATAGAGGGGGGAGATGTATTTAAATAAAGACATGTCAAAGGACTTATATAGGCCAAAATATTATGTCAGTTATAAGTCTCTTATGAACAAAAACATTATGGTGCATACATTCCTTGAAAAAGCAGTCATCATCTTTTTTTCCACGTGGGGATAAATGACGTTCCTCTGAGCTATGAACAATGAAGCCTTAGCATTCTTTTTATAAGCATAATCTTCTTTCCCGTATAATGTAATGACTTCAAATTACCTTGAAGTAAGTTACTTTGAAATAACTTCAAAGTACCTTGCTCAATAGTAGTAAATGTGAGAGGGATCTTGGAGTCCTAGTGGATAACCATTTAAATATGAGCCAGCAGTGTGCAGCAGCTGCCAAAAAAGTCAACACAGTTCTAGGCTGCATCAACAGAGGGAGAGAATCAAGATCACGTGACGTGTTAATACCACTTTATATAGCCTTGGTAAGGCCACACTTGGAATACTGCATTCAGTTTTGGTTGCCACGGTGTAGAAAAGATGTGGAGACTCTAGGGAGAGTGCAGAGAAGAGCAACAAAGATAATTAGGGGACTGGAGACTAAAACATATGAAGAATGGTTGCAGGAACTGGGTATGTTTAGTTTAATGAAAAGAAGGAGTAGGGGAGACATGATAGCAGTCTTCCAATATCTCAGAGGTTGCCACAAAGAAGAGGGAGTCAAACTGTTCTCCAAGGAACCTGAGGGTAGAACAAGAAGCAATGGGTGGAAACTAATCAAGGAGAGAAGCAACTTAGAACTGAGGAGAAACTTCCTGACAGTTAGAACAATTAATCAGTGGAACAGAAGTTGCCTCCAGAAGTTGTGAATGCCCCAACACTGGAAGTCTTTAAGAAGATGTTGGATAGCCATTTGTCTGAAACGGTATAGGGTTTCCTGCCTAGGCAGGGGGTTGGACTAGAAGACCTCCAAGGTCCCTTCCAACTCTACTATTGTATTTGTATTTAAATAGATCCATAGGGGAACAGTTTCTTGAATGGAAAGAAACAAGGACTACTCAAACCTATTGACTCCATGTTTTATTTGGAATGCAACCCCAAAGGTGCTTTTTCAGGAGGCAACTGGACTTCCTTGTTTTTTTTTTCCGAAGACATTTCGCTTCTCATCCAAGAAGCTTCTTCAGCTCTGACTGGATGGTGGGCAATGGAAGGATTGATACTCCTCCCAGACAGCTGGCCATTTGCATCCTTTTTGAGAGTCATTGAGGCCACTTGGAAGTTTGTCTGAGTCCTCAGGGTCACCTGAGTAGCAGTGGTGGGATTCAAAATATTTTACTACCGGTTGAGTGGGTGTGGCTTGGTGGGTGTGGCAAGGATTGGTGGGCGTGGCTTGGTGGGCGTGGCAGAGGAAGGTTACTGCAAAATCCCCATTTCCTCCCGATCAGCTGGGACTCGGGAGGCAGAGAATAGATGGGGGCGGGGCCAGCCAGAGGTGTTACTGGTTCTCCGAACTACTCAAAATTTCCACTACCGGTTCTCCAGAACTGGTCAGAACCTACTGAGTATCACCTCTGCTGAGTAGGGCTAATGGTTCCTGTAGTCTATATTACTTTCCCTCTGGAAATCCATTGCTACTCCCACACCATTTGAAGGGGGTTCATCCCAAATTGTATAGCTAAAACTCTATAGAAATTCTCAGTCATCCAGGTCATGGTTGTCCCAAAGTTGCTTTTTTCAGAAGGCAACTGGACTCTTTTTTTCTTTGAAGAAGTTTCACTTCTCATCCAAGAAGCTTCTTCAGTTCTGAGTGGATGGTGGGGAATGGAAGGATTTATATTCCTTGCAGACTGCTGGTCATTTGCATCCTTTCAGAGAGTCGTTGAGCCACTTGGAGGTTTTTCTGTGGATGAGAAGGGAAACATCTTCAAAGAAAAACCAGAAAGTCCAGTTGTCACTTGAAAAAGCACCTTTGGGACAACCATGATCTGGATAATTTGGAATCTCTACAGACTATTGGAATGCAAAGTTGCATTGTAGATTTGCCTAGCACGCAACCTTTCTGGCGATTGTAATAAATAAGAAACTCAAGAACTTATTTATATTATTCTTAAATTTGTTCATTTTTCTGCCCTTCTCACCACACAAGGCAACTCCGAGTGGGTTACAAAGTCAAAAAGCCATCAAATAAAACAAATATATTTGTATGATGGATACTAACCTAATGAAGGGTGGAGGAACGCTGTTACATTCCCACCAAAGGTGGTTCCTATTTTTCTACTTGCATTTTTACATACTTTTGAACTGCTAGGTTGGCACAAGCTGGGACAAGTAATGGGAGCTCACTCCATTATGCAGCACTAGGGATTCAAACCGCCAAACTGCTGACCTTTCTGATCAACAAGCTCAGTGTCTTAGCCACTGAGCCACCACATCCTTCCTATACTTTATTAAAGAATGCATTTTCCAGAATTTGGAAAATGCTACCAGGTTTGGGAGGCATCTGTATGGTCTTGAAGAATTTTCCTATATTTTTTCTTTGGAAAACCTGGATACCCAAATCTTTCTGCTTTATCCAATGTTTGCCCTTTTGCATCCATCATCCACTGCATTGAATTATGACTTTGATGCCAACTGAGCAAAAACTTCTGAAATGTAAAAACATTCATTTGTCAAAACTACCCAGACTATTCTTAATTAATTAAAGTGCTAAAATAAGCCTCCAGCCTCTGTCCAGGCAATTTTAAAACTGATTATAAAAATGACAAATCTGGATCTATCCCAATCATGGGAATATACTACACGGCTAAAATTTAAAGTATGCCCATAAACCACCAGATGGCCTCAGTGTATGTTTTTACAAAAAGAAAAGCAGTGTTTCAGTAACACATACAACGAAGTGCCTTCATTTTAAAAGAAAAAAAAATCTCTTTCAAATGACCACTTTAGAATGACCACAGATTAATTTTTGTCTGGTATAAGATGGACATAGGGACACGGTGGCTCAGTGGCTAAGTCGCTGAGATTGTCGATCAGACAGGTCGGCAGTTCGGTGGTTCGAATCCCTAGTGCTGCGTAATGGAGTGAGCTCCTGTTACTTGTCCCAGCTTCTAACAACCTACCAGTTTGAAAGCATGTACAAATGCAAGTAGAAAAATAGGAACCACCTTTTGTGGGAAGGTAACAGTGTTCTGTGTGCCTTTGGCATTTAGTTATGCTGGCCACATGACCACAAAAATATCTTCAGGCAGCACTGGCTCTTTGGCTTTGAAATGGAGATGAGCACCACCCCCTAGAGTCAGGAATGACTAGCACATATGTGTGAGAGGAACCTTTACCTTTACCTTTATAAGATGGACAGAGAAACTTTGAAAACCTTCTTACTATATCCTACAACAATAAACACCATTCCTGGGATAGTTTCTTTGCCACTGTCTTTACCTTGTCTATCTCAAAGTAGACAAACTATGTTCAAAGTATTTTCCAAAGCAAGATGAGAAACAATGGATGGAAACGAACCAAGGAAAGAAGCAACCTTGAACTAAGGAGACATTTCCTAATGGTGAGAGCAATCAACACTTGGACAGTGTTGTCTTCAGAAGTTGGGGATACTACATCACTGAAGGCTTTCAAGAAAAGACTGAACAGCCATTTGTCTGAAATAGTATAGGGTCTCCTGCTCAAGCAGGGGATTGGACTAGAAGACCTCCAATGTCCCTTCCAACTCAACTCTATTATTCTATGTTCTGTATTCAAAGGACTAACTCACATGCAGGGAAATCCACAGAAACAGGATCTAAATTCATCAGAGCAACCACACCTTGCAGTGAAAGCTCTGTCCTTATTTACTTGCATTGACCCTTGACCATTCCCTGTGGACACCTGTACATACGTGTCCCAGATAGAGGGCCTGCATATAAAGCAAGTTAACGGCAATTTGAATGTATTATTCTGCCCCCAGGTGCCTTCAATTGTTTGACCAGAAATTATTGAATCTAGCCTTCTAATTGTGGAAGCATCCAAGTTGAATCCTAAATTATGTCTAGTTTAATGAAAAGAAGGACTAGGGGTGACATGATTGCAGTCTTCCAATATCTCAAGGGTTGCCACAAAGAAGAGGGAGTCAAATTATTCTCCAAAGCACCTGAGGGTAGGACAAGAAGCAATAGGTGGAAACCAATCAAGGCGAGAAACAACCTAGAACTAAAGAGAAACTTCCTGACAGTGAGAACAATTAATCAGTTGAATGACTTGCCTCCAGAAGTTGTGAATGCTCCAACAGTGGAAGTTTTTAAGAAGAAGTTGGGCATCCTTTTGTCTGAAGCGGTGTAGGGTTTCCTGCCTAAGCAAGGGGTTGGAGTAGAAGACCTCCAAGGTCCCTTCCAACTCTGTTATTCTATTCTGCTCTGATCTGCTCTACTCTATTCTATTCTGAAGTCCACCAGCACTGAACCAAGCCCAGATGCCATCTGATCTAAAGAGATCCCAGGTTTCCTTTCCCTGGGACTCCTGCATTCAACATTGTTATCACTGTATGTCAATCCTCTATGAATGCAGTTGAAAAGCGCAACTCCTTTTTTAGCTTGCTGTTCCTTATTATTTTTTTTTCCAACCATGTCTCGCCATCTATTTTCTGCATCCTGTTCTTTATCTTTTGAGCCGTTCCATCTCTAAACTCCAGGTGCTGGTTGATAGGGAAGAATTAGTTTAGTTTACTTTATTGTCATTGCACATCGTACAACGAAATTAAACGCCGTCTTCAGTGTACATTAGAACTATGAAAATAAAAACACAAACACACATCCTTCACATGCTATACAATTGAAATTGAAAACCGGATGTTGCATGAATATTGCACTATACCGTAGAATTCAATATGGTTACTGCCCTGGGATAGAAGCTGTTTTCATCCTATTTGTCCTTGTTTTGATTATCCTGTACCGTCCGTCCAATGGTGATAGTTCAAAAAAAGGGTGCCCAGGATCTTTAAGGACGTTTTGAGCTTTCTTAAGGCAGCGGGAGCTATAAAGCTCTTCCAAAGAGAGGAGGGGGCAACCCATGATCCTCTGGGCAATGACGTTGACCCTCTGGAGCATTGTCCCATCTGCCACTGTGGAATTGGCAAGCCATACACAGGTGCAGTAAGTTAAGATACTCTCTATGGTGCAGTGGTAGAAGGTTATCAGCAGTTTTCCATTCAGTTGTTGCTTCCTGAGAAGTCTCAGGTGGTATAATCTCTGCTGGGCCCTTTTGACCAGGGCTGCAATGAATACCTTTACACCATTAGCTGATTTCCCTCCATCTTGTCATTCTCCCTCAATGAAAACAAGAGGTTAGATTGAAGTCACTTGTTAACCTTTGTGGTCCTTCACACCCGTGAAGATTTATTTGGCATGTTTGCCCTCCCAGCCATCCAGAAAAATCTTATGCAAAAGTGCAAAGGAATACTGCAGTAAGGACATGATGCTAATAGTTAGATCGTGTAATCTACATTGCTTTGAGAAAGGGCAGCCTTAATTTGGGCCTGAAAAAATGCACTGATTAATTTGATTTATGGTTTCCAAAGAGATCAGTCCGGAAGGCTGCGAAATGCAGCAGTTGTGAGCAGGAATTGGGCTGTTTCTCTCCCTGCCTTAGATGACGCTGGCAATCTAATTTACCGTGACTAATCCCAGGAAGACTTGAAATTGACATGTTATGGTAAAACTGAGCTCTGTTTTAGTAAGAACTGACTCTACAATATGACTAATTCCTTTAAATCAGAGTTGACAAAAAGCGATGCTGTGAGCATATTCATTTGTCTCACATCAGTGGAATGTCTGATGTAACATGATGCATGCATTGTGGACCTGTCACTTACTACAAGTTGCTGTTATGATTTATTAAAGTCTATGTTTTATAGAAGATAAATGTTGATACAGCTTTGGAGTGGCTAAAGACATTAGCATGACAATGTTTAGAAATATTTTTTTACAAATATTTTTTATTATGCAGTTTTCTTCATGTTACGTCTTTGCAACAACTCTATACTGGTTTATAGCCACATTTTTGTTATGTATACCATTATATATACATTATATAGTTATCATTTTGGATGTATTTTTACATTTTTGTAACATCCTATCATAATAGATATTCTTCATCTTATATTATATTTACACTTATTTCTAATTTCCAATTCATTAATTGTCTTTCATCATTAGTTTTCTAAACTTTGCATCTACTGTCAAGCCAATTATACTATACATCCCAAATTAAATAGTATTCTGTTTCTCCTCTGTCTTTGATTTCCATTGTTAACCTATCCATCTCAGCGCAGTCTAATATCTCCTTTATTACATTTCCTCAGAGAGTATATTTCCATTTTTCCAGTTTTCACCATATACTATTCTAGCCCACCGTTATTACGTGTAACATCAAATATTGGATTTTTTTTGTTACATTTCCCTGTTAATATGCCTAATAGGAAAAGTGGTTTTAACTATTTGCTGTTTTACCATTTCCTCTAACTATTTTTTTAATCCTTATCCAATATTTTTTGACTGAGGGACAGGCAGTTTTTCGCCCTCTGGAGCCTTTAGGAGGCTTCCCTGAAGCCTCCGGAGCGCGAAAAACGGCCCTACGGGCAAACCATACACTCCATATGATTTGCCTGTAGGGCTGTTTTTCACGCTCCGGAGGCTTCAGGGAAGCTTCCGCAAGGCCTCCGGGGGGGGGGGAGGAGGCTGTTTTCACCCTCCCCAGGCTCCTAGAAAGCCTCTGGAGCCTGAGGAGGGCGAAAAATCTGTCCATTGTGAGCCAAAAGCGCGGGGGTGGACGGGGCTCATGCACGCAAGCATGCAGGAGTTGCGCACATAGCATTATGGGTATGGGCATGCCCATGCATGACTCCCCTGCACTCCCCCCACTTTTGGCACACGATGGGAAAAAGGTTAACCATCACTGTTCTACACAAATGTAAGAATGGGATGTACAAAGAAACTACTGACATTCAAACATTCTCCTGAATTAGATCCTTCAAAGGATAGAGTATATATTATTGACTGCACACAGAGGAGACAATGCTTATAGCAATAGCACTTAGACTTCTATAGCCCTCCACAGTGCTTTACAGCCCTCTCTCAGCAGTTTTACAGTGTCAGCCTCTTGCCCCCAACAATCTGGGTCCTCATTTTATTGACCTGGGAAGGATGGAAAGCTGAGTCACCTTGAGCTGGTGAGGATCAAACTGCTGGCCATTGCCAGAGTTAGCCTGCAATGCTGCATTCTGAGCCACTATGGAAGGAAGGGGAGGGAGGCGAAGGGACGGGAGAGAAAACCTTTGGGACAACCATGACCCAGATGACTGACTCTTCATAGACATTTCATATTTTAGCTTCATTATAAGCCAGTGAGATGGATTACACCAAGCCAGGTGCCCTACAACATACATTTGAAAACCTTGGTGTTGTCTTTGACAATTGTATTTTATTCTCCCAGGTAACATGGCCAAAAGCCTTGATTAGTTGATTGATTTATTGGTTGAATATATGCCATGAAGTGGTTTCCAATGCCTAGCTACCACACAATTGGATTTTCTCCATGACAATCTATCCTAACCTCAGCTTTCAGATCTTCCAATGGTACACTCATTGTCTTAGTCATCCTCTTCGTCTCTTTCCTTCCATCTTTCCCTGAACTGAAGAGAATTTTCTAGTGAGTTAGGTCTTCCTTCCCTCCCTCCTTCTTTCCTTCCTTCCATCCATTCATCCATCCATCCATCCATCCATTTCTATAGCTGCCTATCACATCACTCTGGGTGACTTAACTTCTAAAATAATGTGACTGAAGTAGAGCAATTGGACCTGGTGAAAAGGCCAAAAATTATAGGGTTTGTTGTCCCAACACATTTGGAGGATTATTGTTTTGAGAAGGCTGGATTTGTTTGGGAGCCCCCCTCCCATCCCCCCCCCAGAATTCAATATTAGATGGGTGTCTGTATAAATGTTTTACATAAATAAATAAAATCTTGACCAAATCTTCTCTGTATTCTTCAACCCTTCTCTACTCAGTCAATTGCTTTTGGTACTGTTACCATGGTGCTTTGATCGATATGAAAGAATAATGGAATGCTAACTCATGTGTAGAACTGAATAATTCTATTTTTACCTATGCTTCATTTCTTTCTTTCTTTCTGTAATAGTCTTCCATCTATCTGGGATGATCTGTTGTCACAATTGTTTGTTTATATTTCATGGGGTGGGAAGCTATCCTAAATGTCCTCCTCTTTTTGTTCCACTTGATAGAACAGCTTTGTTATTTCTGAATGTTTCTCTCAGGCGTACGGAGAGAGCTCGTCTTCTTTCATTTCAAAATCAGCTGGTGTTGAAGAAATCTGTTTTATTTCCTTGACAGAAAGACATCGACTTTGTAGAAAATGACAAGGAGTAGCCATCCAATTTGGCATCTATCCTCCCTGTGCGAACTAAGCATTTTCTTCCCTTTCAACGTTTATGTCCCCTTCATTATTTTTCACTTCTGACTTTCATGGCTGCTTTCATAAAGAATAGGTGAGATCTCAGACTTTGAATTCCTCCCCTCCCTTCACCAAAACTCTGAAAATAATGAAAAACCTCCATTCTTGGGATAATTGTAACTCGGATAGAAAGAAGGTGGATTTACTTTCTGTCAGAGTTTGCAGCAGCAATCACATCCAGAAAGCATACATGGGTAACTGATTCAACAGGATTCATTAAATTCTCTTTATATATAATATAACACATGAAGTAAATATATAATACCAAAAGCAGTTTTTCCAACATGATAGTAAATACAAGCAAACACAGGCAGAGGAGAGAAGCTTCAGTTTCAGTTTAGAACAGCGGACTAGTTTTTAGCTCAGCACAGACTCAGAGCTTTAGTACAGAACAGTTGAGCTAAGCCACGCCCAGGCTCCTTGCTGTCTCCTTGTTGCTCACACAGCAAATACTGTTTCAGTTTCCAAACAACCCTCACTGGCTGACCCAGTTGCTATGTCTCTTCCAGTCTTGAATTCTCAATACACTGACACTTTACAATAATACAATAGTAGAGTTGGAAGGGACCTTGGAGGTCTTCTAGTCCAACCCCCTGCCTAGGCAGGAAACCCTATACCACTCACATTTTGCATGATCCAACTTTCCATTTTGCATGATCCAAAATAGTCAGGGTTTACAAATTGTAGTCCTTCCTATCACCTCTCTTGATGTAATTTAATTATGAAGATCAGAATTCCACTCTACTCCGCATTGGTCTAATTCTTTGGAGCATAATTTTTAATAAAAGTTCAAAAATATTGGAAAACCAGAGGTGGTGAGTGCGTTTACTCAAGAGATTAAATTTTTCATGAGGAGAGATTTTTCTCAAGTTTAGTCTTAAGAGATGACTTTGGAAAGGTATGATGGCACTTCGAAGGTACTTTAAAGAATATCAAACAGAAGATAAGGACTTACTGAATGTATGTTTACCAACAAAGAAATAAAGGGAGACTAGTATAGATCTATTTCAAGCTATTCAGCATGTAAAACACTTAATCTCTCCCCTGGTATAGCTGACAAAGCAAGGAGACCCCATGTCTTAGAGGTTAATACATCTACCTAATATGCAAGTAGCCCAGGTGCGAATTCCAGAAGGGTATAGCTAGCTGATGAGAGGCCCCTCCAGCAGCTGAATCATAGGAGTAGGAGGAGTAGGAGTTAGGGTTGTCTGTCAGCCCTCACATAGAGAGTCAACAACCCCCAGGTTTGGAGATGACTGAAGAGGAAGAGGAGGAACAGCTGGCTCCAGTGCCTGATGTGTGAATGTGCAGAAGGCAGAGGAGAGGAGAGCAGTGGAAATCTATGGGCTGGTCCTTGGGACAGAAAAGCCACCACCACTAGCAAAGCAGAGAGAAGCTGGGGCTGCTGGCACTCCTAATAAAGGAATCATTGCTTCAACTACAGAAGGTTTGTCATGTTTGGGGATCCCGGTAAGAATACAGTCAGTTCTCATCTTATGACTGCAATTGAACCCCAAATTTCTATCACTAAGTGAGACATTTGTTAAGTGGGCTTCGCCCCCATATTACGACCTTTCTTGACACAACTGTTAACCAAATCATAGCAACACGGTTGTTCAGCCAATCTGGTTCCCCACTGAGTTCATCAGAAGTTCGCAAAACGGAATCACGTGACCTCGGGGCACTGAGGGGCATGAATACACGCCAGGTGCCAAGGGTCTGAATTTTGATCACATGACCGATGGGGATGCTGCAATGGTTGTAAGTGGGAAAAACGGTCATAAGTCACGAACTGTTGTAACTCAAGGACTACCTGTGTGTTAGATAGTGCGCTTTGACTTGAGTCTGAATGAACCAAGGCTCAAATCCCCGTCCTGTTCCCCCAAAAAGTTAGTTGCAAGTCATTGTCTTTGTTGCCAGTATCTTCCTTCAGCGAAATAATGTATTTTCAAAAGCGGTAAGTTAATTAAAAGAACCCGTCTAGAAGAGAAATGTGGAATGGATAATAGTAATGAAAAGCTAGGTTCATATTTTCTTTAAATCGGAAGATGCTAGCTTTTAGCCTGAATATTAAATTGCTTAAACTGGATTTGTGCCTCTACTTTCATAAAGCTTGTATAAAATCCCAATATTCCTTAAGAAAAGAACTTTGCGGATCTCTATCCAGTGGTGGGATTCAAATAATTTAATAATTGGTACTCTGCCCTAATGACCGGCTGGGTGGGCGTGGCCATGGTGGGTGTGGCCAGGGGGTGTGGCAGGCAGCACTCAGCCTCCCGCACCCCCCTGGGAGCAAAAACAGAGTGTGTGGGGACTCCTGGAAGGGGCAGGGCCAGCCAGCAATTTAACAACTGGTTCGATCAAACCATCCTGAACTGGCTGAATCTCACCATTGGCTGTGTGCATTAAGATGGACTCAGAGATTCCAAGGACAGAGAAAGTGAGCACATGTTTTCTGAAAAAAAAAGTAGGCCCTAGTAGGCCTCCCTGCAGCTTCCTGGGAGTAATAACAGGCCACCGGGGGGGGGGGGCTGTGGTGGACACATGCATACCACACCCCATTTTGGTCCTAGTAGGCCTTCCTGAACATACCTGGGAGCCAAAATGGGGCATGTGGGGACTCCTGGAAGGAAAGGGGCGGGAAGGGGTAGGGCCAATCAGCAATTTAATAACTGGTCTACCCGACCGGCCCGAACCAGCTGAATCCCACCACTGTGTCTATCCATCTTGAAATTGAAATGAAATTAAGCACACTCTAGAAAATTCTATTTGTCTTACAGTCACACCATTCTTCTCCTGGCAGACTATGTATGCTAAAATAATATACAGTCTTCTCTTGAGAGAAGATTTATGCTAAAATAATATACATCTGTGTCTAATGAAAATAAATGAAACAGGAATGAGCAGAACTAAAATACTTCAGATAGAGAATTAACTTTTGGTCTTTTGATGATGTTTCATCAAATGACCAAAAAGAGTGTAGAGAAGAGCAACAAAGCGGATTTGGGGACTGGAGGCTAAAACATATGAAGAACGGTTCCAGGAACTGGGAATGTCTAGTTTAATGAAAAGAAGGACTAGGGGAGACATGATAGCAGTCTTCCAATATCTCAGGAGTTGCCAGAAAGAAAAGGGAGTCAAGCTATTCTCCAAGGCACCTGAGGGTAGAACAAGAAGCAACAGATAGAAACAAATCAACAAGAGAAGCAACATAAAACTAAGAAGAAATTTCCTGACAGTTAGAACAGTCAATCAGTGGAACAACTTGCCTCCAGAAGTTCTGAATGCTCCAACACTGGAAGTTTTTAAGATGTTGGATATCCATTTGTCTGAAGTGGTGTAGGGTTTCCTGCTTCCTTCCAGTTGGACTGGAAGATCTTCAAGGTCCCTTACAACTGTGTTATTCCTATTCTATTCTATCCTAACTGTATGTATGTATGTATGTATGTATGTATGTATGTATGTATGTATGTATGTATATATGTATCTATCTATCTATCTATCTATCTATCATCTATCTATCTATCTATCTATCTATCTACATCTATCTAACTATAGCTATACACACACACACACACACACACACACACATACATATATACACATATGCATATGCATATGCACATATATATACACACACACATTATATATCTATATCTATTATCTATCTCTATCTAATCTATATATCTCTATCTCTGTCTGTGTCTGTGTCTCTATATCTATGTCTATGTCTATGTTTATCTATTTGTCTACATCTGTATATGTATATCTAATCTATATATCTGTATCTACCTCTACATCTACACATACACACACAGAAACGCACACACCCTATATATCTATATATAATGGATCTATATCCAATTTCAATTGTGGTTGCACATTGAGGAATACCTGGAGTTTCTGAGCGCTGCTTCTTCCTATGCTGTTAACTGGAAAAGTTTTAGGCAGAAATTGGGACGTTCTACATTCAACCATTATGCTCCACCTCTAACTCAAGGAAAAGAGATTGTGGTCTTTTAGGTATGACTGAGTTGCAACTGCCATCAGCGTAAGGCAGTTTATCAATGAGAGTTGGTCTCCAAGTTGTGATGACAATTCACCCACAAATTGAACACGAAGGTCACACCTTCCCACCTCTCCCCAATTCATCGTTGAGCATTTCATAACAGAAGTAGGTCACAAATAGGTAATTCAAAATGGTATTAATAACAACATTGCTCTCCTTCCGCATTTTGCTTACCTCGACATGTTTCTCTAAGTCCCCATGTCAGCCGCCTACACAATAGCATCACAGTGATTTTGCAACTTGGTAAGAGAGAATGACAACCTGCAAACATACGTAATTTTGCATCTGTGCCCTGTTCTCAAAATAAACCCCACTGTATTTGGATTTTGAGCATTAGCACCATTAGCAACAAAGATGATTAGTGGGCTGGAGACTAAAATATATGAACGGTTGCAGGAACTGGATATGTCTAATCAAGTTAAAAGAAGGATTAGGGCAATCTGATAGCAGTGTTCCAATGTTTGAGGGTCAATCTATTCTCCAAAGCACCAGAATGCAGGACAAGAAACAACGGATGGAAACTAATCAAGGAGAGGAGCAACCTAGAACTAAGGAGGAATTTCCCCACAGTGAGAACAATTAACCAGTGGAATGGATTTCCTCCAGATGTTGTGGGTGCTCCATCAGTGGAGGTTTTCCAGAGGAGATTGGACACATCTATTTGTCTGGAGGGGCACAGCTTCTTGTGCTTGACCAGGGAGTTGAACTAGAAGACCTCCAAAGTCCCTTCCAATCCTGTTATTCTGTTCATGGTTCTTCTCTTCCACTTAGCAGTCCTTGGTAGACTGTAAGCCATATTGATCTATTTAAGACATCAAACTAATCTAAAAGAATTTTCTCAGAATTCACATTTCTTCACTCTTGGCCAATAAAGAATTCTATTCTATTCTATTCTGTTCTGTTCTGTTCCATTTTCTATTCTGTTCTATTTTCTATGCTGTTCTATTGTATTCTATTCTATTCTCTTTTCTATTCTACTCCACTGCACTGCACTGCACTGCACTCTACTCTACTCTACTCTACTCTATTTTCTATTCTATTCTATTCATATTCTGTTCTGTTTTCTATTCTATTTTCTTTTCTTTTCTATTCTACTCTACTCTATTTTCTATCCTATCCTATCCTATCCTATCCTATCCTATCCTATTCTATTCTGTTCTGTTGTTTTCTACTCTACTCTATTTCCTTTCCTTTCCTTTTTTCTATTCTATTTTCTTTTCTTTTCTGATTTCTTTTCTACTCTACTCTATTTCCTATTCTAGTCTGTTCTCTTCTGTTCTATTCCAGTTCCTGTTCTATTCTATTCTATTCTATTCTATTCTATTCCATTCCATTCTATTCTACTCTATTCTTTAGTGTACAGTATACACCATCACCAGAGAATACTAAGAAGATCAATTCTTTCATAAAACGTATGAGGGATAGTTGATATTTCAGGTTTCACCCCCAAACGTTTTTAAACGATGTTGCAGGTGCTCACCATGATGATTGGAAAAGAAGGACAGGAGAAAAAAAATGAATTTGTAGCTATAACTGGCAAACATAACCAATTACTTTTAATCTTTTAACTGTTTTCTGCCTCAAGTTTTATTTAAGAACATAGGTGTCTATTGTCTTGTCCATTCTATGCTTTTTGGGTTCCTGAGATGAATTTCTCTTCTTAAATCTCTTTTGTCTTATTGTCCAATGTCTATTTGAGCTTTTTTTAAAAAAAAAAATACAACAAAAGGAGAAATTAAATTGCTCCTTGAGATGTTCAAGCCGGTATCCACTTAATGCTATAAAATCTATTCTCAGTACTTCAGTTTAATGTAGGATCAGAAAAAGAGATATTCACATACTAATTATCTACAATGGAGTTTACCTCCAGAGGCTGAATCAAAATAGATTGTCCCAAAATTGGTTTTTTTTTTCAAGTGGCAACTGGACTTTCTTCTTTTTCTTTGAAGACATTTCGCTTCTCATCTTCAGCTCTGACTGGCTGGTGAGGAATGGAAGAATCGATGTTCCTTGCAGACAGCTGGTCATTTGCCTCCTTTTAGGGAGTCATTGAGGTCACTTGGAGATTTGCCTGTGTCCTCAGGGTTACCTGAGTGGTGCAAATGGTTCCTGTAGTCTGCCATCCCTCTGGAAATCCATTCCTACTCCCACACCATTCCAAGGGTGTTCCTTCTTGCTCAATAGCAGTAACTGTGAGAGGGATCTTGGAGTCCTAGTGGACAACCATTTAAATATGAGCCAGCAGTGTGCAGCAGCTGCCAAAAAAGCCAACACAGTTCTAGGCTGCATCAACAGAGGGATAGAATCAAGATCCCGTGAAGTGTTAATACCACTTTAAAATGCCTTGGTAAGGCCACACGTGGAATACTGCTTTCAGTTTTGGTCACCATGATGTAGAAAAGATGTGGAGACTTTAGAAAGAGTGCAGAGAAGAGCAACAAAGAGGATTAGGGGACTGGAGGCTAAAACATATGAAGAACGGTTGCAGGAACTGGGCATGTCTAGTTTAATGAAAAGAAGGACTAGGGGAGACATGATAGCAGTGTTCCAATATCTCAGGGGTTGCCACAAGGAAGAGGGAGTCAAACTATTCTCCAAAGCACCTGAAGGCAGGACAAGAAGCAATGGGTGGAAACTAATCAAGGAGAGAAGCAACTTAGAACTGAGGAGAAATTTCCTGACAGTTAGAACAATTAATCAGTGGAACAACTTGCCTCCAGAAATTGTGAATGCTCCAACAGTGGAAGTTTTAAAGAAGATGTTGGATATCCTTTTGTCTGAAGCGGTGTAGGGTTTCCTGCCTAAGCAGGGGGTTGGAGTAGAAGACCTCCAATGTCCCTTCCAACTCTGCTATTCTATTCTGTTCTGTTTCGTTTTGTTCTATTCTGTCCTGTTCCAAATTGTGTGTCTAAAAGTCTGTAGAGATTCTCTGCCATCCAGGTCATGGTTGTCCCAAAGGTGCTTTTTCAGAAGGCAGCTGGATTTTCTTGTTTTTCTTTGAAGACATTTTGCTTCTCATCCAAGTGCTTCAGCAACCCTCTAAAAGGATGCAAATGGCCAGCTGTCTGCAAGGATTATAAATCCTACCATTCCCCACCATCCAGTCAGAGCTGAAGAAGCTTCTTTGAATGAGAAGTGAAACGTCTTCAAAGAAAAAAACCCAAGAAAATCCAGTTGTCTTCTGAAAAAAACACTTTTGGGACAACCATGACCTGGATGACTTGAGAATCTCCACATACAATTAGATAGTTTCAGTGGGGTTTGATTGGGATTTTCAGTTTTAAAAATGGCAAAACTTAACCATAAATATTTTTTTAAAAAATCCAGATGCTTGTTTGTCCTCCATCACCACAACATTCCTGGAATTATTGAATCGTCTGCAAGATGGGTTAAAATGAACTTTCCTAATGCCATAGTTAGTAAAGCTCTCAGCTCTTATTTTGTTAGATAAGAACAAAATAAATACACAACAGGAGAACAGAGAAAGCTAATTTGCACTTTCCATTCCAGGAGCGTTCTTACATTAAAAAGGAACCAACAGTTTGAGCACATCTGCTTGTAAGGAATTACAGCAAGTCCTTCTCTTACAGCCACAATTGAGACTAAGAAGTTTATGGAAGGGCATAAGCAAGATATGTTCTGACCGAGGCTTCCCAAGAGCATGCAGCAAACTCCTGGTCCCAACAAAAACCCCTTTTATTAATTTCCTGTGAATTCTGCTCATTTATATCCAGCAAAGTCTTTCAAGGGAGGATTTACAGTCACAGACCTTATCTGGCTTGGAGAGCTGCCAGACCCAATATCTGCAAAACCTGGCAAGGAGTCTCGGGGAGTTACGAACCAATTTGGCCAACTAAATTGTCTTCTGCAAACTCCATTCCCCTTTTGCTCCTCTTTTATTTCTCTGGGAAGGGCCATTTGCCATCCACCTGTGGCCTTACTCCCAAGTTGACCCCTCTTCTTTAGCTGTTCCCTTCTTCTGGCAACTGAGAACATGCTACAGCTGTTCGTCTGCCTCACTGATCTCTGACTCTGAAGGCAGCTGATAGCTGGCATATGGCTCTGGCCCCCTCTCTGCCTCTGACGCAGAGCCCTCATCAGAGCCTTCCCCAGAAACCAGGACTGGCCCATGCTCCTCCCCAACCTCCTCACTGTCCGAATCTGCAGCCACAACATGATATCTTCACTTTGGAGAGTAACAGGATGGTTGTGAATTTTGTAGTGTTTATGTAATCGAACACCACCTACAATTCTGTTATTAGAAGTCCACTGAGCTGGCATTAATGGTGGTTAATATCATTGATCTTGTCCAGTGTCTCCCAACCTCAGAAAATTTTGATATGTGTAGATTGCCACTGCCAGAATTCTCCCAGGCCAGCATATTTGGTTTCATTTGAAATAAATTTTACCTTGAACTAAAAAAATAATTGTAATTAGCATTTTGGTCTTCTGCAAAAAAGACTCCAAAGCTTGTTAGGACCAATACTTTCATTGGTGCTGAGAATGAAGTCCATCTTGTATCCAAGAACTGCAGGCAAAAAAAAAAAAAACAATGGCTACCAACTTGCCTTCCATTGAGGACCTGTATACTGCATGAGTCAAAAAGAGGGCTGTGAAAATATCTACAGATCCCTCGCATTCTGGACATAAATTGTTTCAACTTCTAGCCTCAAAGCAGCACTATAGGGCACTGCAATCCAGAACAACTAGACACAAGGACAGTTTTCCCCCAAATGCCATCACTCTGCTAAACAAATAATTCCCACAACACTGCCAAGTTATTTACTAAGACTGTTTTACTATTATTCTTCTCATCCTTCCAATTACCCATTTCCTTCTACTTATGACTATAACCTTGTTGCTTGTGTCTTTACTATTTATATTGTTTTATTTAGTTTCCTAGTATGGGTCTGATTGCTTATTTAGTATCCAATGGCTATCACTAAGTGTTGTACCTTATGATTCTTGATGAATGTATTTTTATGTACATTGAGAGCTTATGCACCAAAGACAAATTCCTTGTACGTCCAATCACAGGTGGCCAATAAAGAATTCTCTTCTCTTAGTCTATTCTATTCTATTCTATTCTCTATTCTTCATTCTATTCCATTCCATTCCATTCTATTCTATTCTATCCTGCAGGACCAGATTTTAGGATATCCTGTGGTGTCTCTGTTAGCAAAAATGGAGCTTCATTTTCACTGGCAGTGGGTTTCAGGAGGCCGTCACAGCCAAAAACAGAACTCGGGAACAATTTCCACTGCCAGGGAGCTCCGGCCGCCACAGGCACCCCTGACACGAATGACATGACACGAATGATGTCAAGCTGGCCATGCCCACTCTGACCACACCCACCCTGGCCCCCGAGGTCAAACACAACCCTGATGTATTCCTCAAATGAAATCGAGTTTGACACCCCTGGGTTAGAAGATGAGAGGAGAAAAGAAATTTGCTTGTTCTGAACACATAGTAACATCTGCCCTCTGGCAAATAAAATGTTTATTCCCTGTAATTAATTTGCTTGTTTTATCCATGTAGTCATCATTCTGCTGTGTACCCAAAATAGAAAATTGCGGACATGCTGATGTTCCTCTACCTTCCTGATGATGCTCAACAGGCCAGCACAACTTACCTTTTCTATTGTCTCCTTCAAACGAGGAAAAAAGGGGAAGTAGCAATTGCATTCTTAGCTTGCTACTGCGTTGTGCAGAAGATCAGATGAAACAGGTTTGAGGTGTATGTGGGGGGGGGGGAACTGCAGGTGTGCATTCCAAACTACCCTTTCTCAAATGCTGCATCATGTTCAGAATGCCAAAGTATGCTTACAGTAGTATATACACCATAGAAAAAGCAATGAGCTTTTGGTGTTTGACCCCACGCGTCCAATATTTTTGTTATTGCTTCTGAGGCTGATTGTTGTATATTTTGTCACTATATTACTCTTATTTACATCACCATTCCACATACCCCAAAATATAGACAAATGGAAGGGAAGAGAAGAGAAGGGAAGAGAAGGGAAGAGAAGAGAAGAGAAGAGAAGAGAAGAGAAGAGAAGAGAAGAGAAGAGAAGAGAAGAGAAGAGAAGAGAATGCAGAATAGAACAGAACAGAACAATCCTTGTCCTGAATAAAAAACAATCCTTTTTTATTATTTCAATTTCCTAAAAATGAGATCATCTAAATCCCAAATGTTTGCTGTTTAGAAAATCTGACAATTATAAGAATAGAATAGCATAGCATAGCATAGCATAGCATAGCATAGAATAGAATAGAATAGAATAGAATCAGGAAAGAATGCAATGGAATGGAATAGAACAGAATAGAATAGAATAATGGAATGTGGAATAGAATGCAATGGAATGGAATGGGAAGGGAGAGAACAGAAGGATGGGATGAAAAATGGGGTGGAGTGGAGGAGTAGAGTAGAGTAGAATTGAGTAGGCTAGAGTAGAATAGCAGAGCAGAGCAGGTCTTCCAAATACACCATTATTACTGACTTGTGGATTTTCCCCTTTCTTGAACCAACAGGTCTGAATGTTTTATGCAAGCTAGTTGGAACTTTTAAAACGTAAGTGAAAAAGAGATGAAAACAAATATCTCCATAAAAAACTAAGCAGGATAACCTTTAGCTAAACATTTTTAGCGTAGTGCTTAGAATCAATTTCGCTGTTCAGCCCTTCAGCACTGTCTGAGCTATCTTCAAAGGACTTTCTATAAAATGCAGTGGTACTTATTCTTTCCCATCACCATCTCTGCTCTTTTTGTACGCTTGGCCTATTTAAATATGCATTATTTCAGTCTTCTTATTGGAGGACTTAGCTCAACACGATGCACTATAAGCAAACTGCCACTTTGAACATTAGAAATGAATAGATACGGACTGATATGGATTAGGATGCTTAAATGATTCTTATTTTCAAACACGACGTATATGCCCAAAGTAGAGTGGAGTTTGTTGATGCATATTGAGTCCCGAGTGAGAATTTGTTTTAAGTTTATGAACTTCATAGATGATTTCCTGCATAATTCCCCTGACGTTTTAATGTGGAAGGTTTGAAAATGCAAGTTGCAAAGGACAATATGCTGAAACCCCAGAATCTACTGCAGTTCCAAGTAGTTCAAACTCCCCACCAACATTTCAGAATAGAATAGAGCTGGAAGGGACCTCGGAGGTCTTCTACTCTGACCCCCTGCTCAAACAAGAGACGGTATATCATTTCAGACAAGTGGCTGTCCAGTCTGTTCTTAAAAGCCTCCAGTGTGGGCGCATTAATAACTTCTGGTGGCAGGCTGTTCCACTGGTTAATTGTTCTCACTGTTAGGAAATTTCTCCTTAATTCCAGGTAGCTTCTCTCCTTGATCAGTTTCCGTCCATTGTTTCTTATCTTGCCTGCTGGTGCTCTGGAGAATAGGTTTACTGCCTCTTCTTTAGAACAGGATAGAATAGTTGGAAGGGACCTTGGAGGTCTTCTAGTCCAACAACCTGCTTAGGCAGGAAACCCTCTACCATTCCAGACAAATGGTTGCCCAATCTCTTCTTAAAAACTTCCATTGCTGGAGCATCCATAACTTCTAGACAGAAGCCATTCCACTGATTCATTGTCCTCACTGTCAGGAAATTCCTCCTTAGTTCTAGATTGCTTCTCTCCTTGATTAGTCTCCAATCATTGTTCCTTGTCCTGCCCTCAGGTGCTTTGGAGAATAGAAAATGGAAAACTTTCTTTTTTTGTGGCAGCCTCTCAAACATTGGAACTCTGCTATCATGTCTCTCCCCTAGCCCTTCTTTTCATCAAACTAGACATACCAATTCCTGCCACCCCTCTTTATATATATTTTAGCCTCCAGTCCCCTAATCATCTTTCTTGCTCTTCTCTGCACTCTTTTTGGTCTTTTGGTCATCAAAAAAAACCAAAAGATAATTTTCTATCTGAAGTATTTTACTTCTGCTCAACTTCGTTTCATTTATTTTCACTAGACACAGTCTCAACCTCTTTTTTACATCGTGGCTTGGCTCCCCCTTCTTTGTGGCAGCCCCTCAAATACTGTTCTGACTGAGGCTTCCCAAGAGCATGAAGCAAACTCCTGGTCCCAGCAAAAACCCCTTTTATTGGTTGACTGTGAATTCTGCTCATTTACGTACAGCAAAGTCTTTCAAGGGAGGATTTACAGTCACAGACCTTATCTGGCTTGGAGAGCTGCCAGGACGATACCTGCAAAACCTGGCAAGGAGTCTCGGAGAGTCACGAACCAATTAAGTGAAGTACCATAATTGTCTCCTCCAAACTCCACTCCCCTTTCGCTCCTCTTTTATTTCCTCTGGGAGGGGCCATTCATCGTCCACCTGTGGCCTTACTCCCAAGTCGACCCTTGTTCTTTAGCTGTTCCCTTCGTCTGGCTACTCTGTGCATGCGCACACTGGGAACAGGCTCCAGCTGTTCTTCTGCCTCACTGATGTCCGATTCCAAAGGCTGTCATATGGCTCTGGCCCCCTCTCTGCCTCCCACACAGAGCCCTCCTCCGAGCCTTCCCCAGACTCCAGGACTGGCCCATCTTCCTCCCCAACCTCCTCACTGTCCGAATCTGCTGCCAGGTCCATTGGCCACTGGTGGGCCACAATAAATGCTGTAATACTGCTATCATGTCACCCCCTAGTCATCCTTTTCTCTAGATTAGCCAAATCCAAACCCTGCAACTGTTTATGTCAAAAATCTTTGACATAAGAAACTGATAAACAACACAATTAATATATTCCTATGAATCTGAGTCATTTTTTTGTACAGCCTGCAGGTGTTACTGGGGGAAAAAACATATTTGGCAAATCTGCAGTCTCGTTCCATTCAATGTGAGACACAACTATTTCAAACATACCTTGATATATATTCAGACTTTGTAAAATATAGAATTTCAGTCACAATTATACAACAAAGAGCTGTCTCTTTCAAAGATGTCCAGTTCTACAAATCAAGGCAAAATGAACTCATGTCTGCAAAGCCATGGACCTTCTATGAGATTGTGGGGTGCCCAAGTTCAGTTTAAATGAGAAAATGCCAGAGATTCCAACTTTGTGTTGGATAACTCAACTTTGTGTTATCCCCTTGAATGATGGTGTCAGAGGTGGCTTGCTGTCAGGGTTCCTATACATGCCCTAATTAAATCATGAGCCTCGAGCCAAGCTTCAAAAGAAATTCAGTTATTTATTAGGACAAACATGTCGGCACATACCCAAGTGAAGCCAGCTCTGACCCCACGTAATTTACGGCCCAATTATGACCCTGTTTCCCTTCCCCCCCCCCCAGGGTGTGTCATAAATCACATTCTCCAATGGAGCACTTTTGCAGGCTGTACAGATCACGCCCCTCTGGCTGTTGCAAGTAACCTAGGAAACAGCCTTGAGAAAGGTATGCATGGAATGTGCTTATGGTTGTCATGCTGCTCAGTTTCCCCACCCCACCCTCTTGCCTATGGTAATTCAAGAGCAGGCCAGGGATGCTTTGCGAGTTGACAAATGGCAGGCCACAACATTTCGTCATAAACCACCCAGACTCAATTAAATGAGATGGGCAATGTAGAAATGAATTCATTAAGACAAGGAACCACACGGAAGCTCCATTGATCAATGTAAGTCTACTCTAATGGGGAGATATTTTTAGAAAGTCCATCATTTTAAGCCACAGCCTTTCAGTGCTTTTTTATTATGTGCTTCCTCCAGGATTGGCATTCACTTACCTTCCCTACCAGTTCGTAAATGTGAGCGTGCACCCTGTCCGTGCATGTGCTCAGCCTTCCACACATGCGCTTTGGCTTGAAAACCTGCCTAAATGGGAGCTCATAGAGCCAGGGTGGGTGGGTGGCCCCAGCCGCGATTCCCACTTCCGGTTCGGGCGAACCAGTCCGAACCGGCTGAATGCCGCCTCTGGTTCCCTCTCTGCCTGATGTTCCTCAGTTATAGAATCCCTTTTTCTTAAACATGTGAGGCTTACCCTTCCTTAGTCCTTGTGATTTATTGGTCTACTTATGGGTGAGATTTATAACCCGTCTTTCCTCTAAGAGCTCACTTATCATAAGTAAGAGCTTTGCTGTTCATTATTCAGAGCCACAGAATTTATACAAATGATGGCATTACTCTTCGGTTCTTACCGCTGTTTGGAAATTGCATGGCATCAGGAAGGAGCGGGGTGGGGAATCCTAGCTTCACTTTGCATGTCAATTGAACAATTGAACTCAAAAGTTATCACATGGCCCTCCAAATGTGACTGGCCAATGTTCCCAGAGCCCTCGCCCTTTAGGGGTTGGAGTTACTGCAATATTGTAGAATTCTGCAATATTTGGAGGACGACGTGTTTTCTAGCTGGTGCCAGAGTCAAGCATTCCCCTTGTGTTTTTTTCACGATAAAATAAAATGTACAGGAATAAAACTGTTATCAAAACACCTTAAAAATAGCATGGTGGAGTTCCATCAACAAGTCGATACCATATGCCACTTATTATAGAGAGCATCTCAAATCAGTGGTGAAATTCAATTTGTTTTACTACCAGTTCTGTGGGCATGGCATAGTGGGCATGGCAGTAGACGGATATTGCAAAATCCCCATTCCCTCTCCACTCCAGGGGAAGGATACTGCAAAATCTCCATTCCTACCCCACTCCAGGGGAAGGATACTGCAAAATCCCCATTCTCTCCCCACTCCAGGGGAAGGATACTGCAAAATCCCCATTCCCTCCCCACTCCAGGGGAAGGATACTGTAAAATCCCCATTCCCTCCCCATTCCCGGGGAAGGATATTGCAAAACTCCATTCCCTCTCCACTCCAGGGGAAGGATACTGCAAATATCCATTCCCTCACCCCTCTGGGGTCAGCCAAAGGTGGTATTTGCCAGTTCTCTGAACTACTCAAAATTTCCGCTACCGGTTCTTCAGAACCTGTCAAAACCTGTTGAATTTCACCCCTGTCCCAAAGAGAATATGTTTGAAGCGGAACGGAATCTCCTTGTGTATTAAAAATATGCCCATTTTGGAATTTGATGATGTATTTCATTACCCCGTGCAGCGTCGCCAGCTGCATTAGGGAGGGCTCATACATGAGATGAAATAACAGGATGACAGCAAAGTTTCCTTGAGATGATATGAGCCCCGAATGTGTTCTGGAGCCTGCTTTTATTAAGTCAGAAGGCATTCAAAAAGTTTCCGTTATACATCGTGTTATTACATGATTGGTTACCTGCTTGTGGCAGGGCAGAACTAAACAGGTTAGCATACAGCCATATAATTGGTTAAAGCTTTCTATAGGATGTGGTTTTTTCTCTCCTGTCCGGAGTTCTCTGGACAGGCTCTGTGGTTAGCATTTCTTGCATAAACAGCAGGTGTTGAAGCATAGCAAAGGATGTGGTTTTCAATGTCGTAAGGCTACCTTGTCAGGTTGTCTTTATTTAATGTGAAGCAAAATTATTTGACCATTGCAAAAGATCCCAACAACCCCGGGTGTTTTTGCCTTAAAGACAAGGGGGTATCAGAATGCATGCTGTGAGGAAATCATGCAGAAAGGAAGGAAATGGCCAACCTACACATGTTCTTCTAAATTAAAAAAAAACGGGGGGATGTTTGTGAACAAGAAATGTGCACCCGAGCACAAATATTGGCACTGAACGCTTTATTTTGGTTTCTGTTTTGCCAGAACATCTCTTAAAATGCGAAAAAGATGGACACAAAAATATTAGATGGTGAAAATGTGGAAAAGATTGTTAGATGGTGTCATTAGCTGAAGATTTATGGGGTTTCCGATGTGATTTTCTAATTCTTTTGGAAATCCGAATGTGAAATATATGCATGTCAAACAAGTACGTGAATTACAGATAGTCCTCAATGTAGGACCATAAAGAAGCCCAAAATTGATGTTGCTAAGTGAGACATTTGTTATGTGACTTTTGCCCCATTTTTACGACTTTTCTCGCCACGGTTGTTGAGTGAACCACTGCAGTTGAAAAGCTACTAATCCAATTGTTCAATGAATCTGGCTTCCCCACTGACTTTCCTTGCCCGAAGGTCGTAAAAGGAGATCAGGTGACCCCGGGACACGGCAACCGTCATAAATGTGAGTCAGTTGTCAAGCATGCATAAGGGACGTATGACCGTTTTTCACACTGAAAAACATTGTGGCCCTAAGTCAGGGGTGTCCAAACTTGGCAACTTTAAGACTTGTGGACTTCAACTCCTGGCTGGGGAATTCTGGGAGTTGAAGTCCACAAGTCTTAAAGTTGCCAAGTTTGAACACCCCTGCCCTAAGTCAAGGATTACCTGCAGTGTTCTTGGCAATACAGGTGATCCTCAGCTTATGATGGGCAATTGAGCCCAAGATTTCTGTTGAGACATGTCTTAAGTGAGATTTGCCCCATTTTATGACTTTTCTTGCTACGGTTGTTAAACGAATCTTTGTTGCCTCATTGGCTTTGCTCGTCAAAAGATCGCAAAAGGGGATCAGATGATTGTGGGACTCTGCAACCGTCATAAATTTGAACCAGTGGCTAAGCATCTAACTTTTCATCACGTGACCCTGGGGCAGAGTTGGGTTCCTACCGGTTCGGACCGGCTGAATAGGTCGTAACTTAGCTGGACACGCACCTGAACTGGTTCTATCGGCGGTTCTATGGAGCTGCCATCTTGTTTTTTGCTGCTGCGCATGCGCAGAAGCAATGTTTTTACTTCTGCGCATCATGCGCACGTACTGCGCATCAAGCGCACGTAACATGCATAAAGAGCATGCATGCCTGATGCGCATGCGAGCCTGAAGCCCATACCTGAGCGAACCGGCAGTAAAAGAAGCCAGAACCCACCCCTGCCCTGGCAATGCTGCAAAGGTCGTAACTGTGAATAAGGGGTCATAAGTCACCTTTTTCAGGGCTATTGTAACTGAACCGTCACTAAACCAGCTGTTGTAAGTCAAGCTGTCAGGCTTGGAAGCCATCTTTGTGTTGGGCCTCAAGCCTGCCACATGTTCAAACATATTCTACTGTGGGAAACTGGGAGGGGGGATTGTGTGGAGCATGGGAGACAGGTAGCCATAATAACATTCCTTCTCAGAGATTCAAAGTCATTTTGTCCCTGCACCTGGACTGACATGGATGGGAAGAATCTTCCTTCGTGGCAGTGGCTGATTGGGCCATGTGATGGGCATGTAGGTGCTGGGGCAGGGTCTTTCAACTGGGTGGGGAAAACTAGGAAGCTTTCAGTTTCGAGTTTTCCCAGATGTGCCAACATTGAGGAATCTCTAGCCTCGGATTCTTCTTTGATTAAGGATGCTATTTGGAACCCTGGCACAAGCACTACCTCTGATATGAAAGTCATTTGCTGCTACCTTATCCAGATGTGTTGTGGCCTGTCGGCTGCCAACCCCTCCAGCAGCCGAATCACAGGAGGAGGAGGAAGTGTGGGAGTCAGGGTCAGCATCAAGAAAACCTTTTTACCATGTAAAACACTTAATCTCTCCCCTGGTATAGCTGACAAAGCAAGGAGAGCCCATGGGTTAGAGGTTAATACATCTACCTAATATACAAGTAGCCTGGGTTCGAATCCCAGAAGCGTATGGCTAGCTGATGAGAGACCTCTCCAGCAGCCAAATCAGAGGAGGAGGAGGTGTAGGAGTCAGGGACAAGGCAATCTGAGAGCTCTGAGAGGGAAGGGAGAATGGAGCTGGGGGGGGAGGGAGAGAGAGAGAGAGAGAGAGAGAGAGGGAGGGAGGGAGGGAGGGAGGGAGGGAGGGAGGGAGGGAGGGAGAGAGAGAGAGAGAGAGAGAGAGAGAGGGAGAGGGAGAGAGAGAGATGGATGGAGCCTGTCTGTCAGCCCTCAGATGGAGAGTCAACAGCTCCCAGGTCTGGAGGTGGCTGATGAGGAAGATGGGAATAGCTGGGTCCACTGGCTGATGCGCAGATGTGCAGAAGGCGGAGGAGAGGAGAGCAGTGGAAATCTATGGTCCAGTCCTTGGGACGGAAGAGCCACTGCTGCTAGCGAAGCCCCACCCTAGCTGTGGGGATAAAAGGCAGGGAGCGGAAATGAATAGATGTGGCAGGCAACTATTCATCTCCCTGCCAGCCTGCGTTGAGAGAGAAACTTTTGGCCGACACTCACAAAAGAATCGTTGATTTAACAACAGAGGGTTTGTTGTGTTTGAGGAGCTGGGCCACAACAGATATGGACAGGAAGGAAGCCAATATCACAGCTATTGTGTCATAGTGTTAATGTGGCTGATCTTAGGCAAGTCTGTGAGAAGCTACGAAGATTAAGCTAATTGTTAATTAAAGTCAGCCATCCCGGAGGGGAGTAAATTAAAGACGGAGGCCTCAAAACTTCACAGTATGAATGTCATCCCTGGAAACAAATGAAACTTTCCAAGAGTTGTGCAGAGTTCTGTAGTTTTCTAGGCATCGCTGAAAATCAAACTTGTTTCCAAGAACAAACAGTAAAATCTCATTATTTGAAAAAAAAAAGAGGAAGAGAAAAATAGATGCCATATGTGGCTCCTTTGGTGAAATCAAGCTGAGCTAAACGAAAAAATAATTGAAATATTTCTCGTCTGTTTCAAGCAGCTGTTTATCTGAAATTCATCAGATGATGAAGAGCCTTTCCCAAATGCTGCACAGGAAGTCCTCGACTTATGACCAAAGTTGAGCACCAACTTTCTATTGCTAAGCCAGGCGTTCGTTAAGTGGATTTTCGTGACCTTTCTTGCTTGCCCCAGTTGCTAAGTGAATCACTGTAGGTCGAGGACTGTGCAATATTGCTCCAAACGTGATAGAAGTATTTCACATTTTTATACTCTAGGTGAGATTTCTTTTCAAGCCCTTCCAAGAATTTTAGCTGTGACATCTGAAAAACTACAGAGATTAAAAATCACTAAACAGGGCATTTCTCATTACGGTATCAGTGCATAATGTCCAAAGGAGCCCCAAACAATCATTTTTCTAATTTATTCATGTCACTTTCACACATTTTAACTATATAGTAGTAACTGTGAGAGGGATCTTGGAGTCCTAGTGGACAACCATTTAAATAGGAGCCAGCCATGTGCAGCAGCTGCCAAAAAAGCCAACACAGTTCTAGGCTGCATCAACAGAGGGAGAGAATCAAGATCACGTGAAGGGTTAATGCCACTTTATAAGGCCTTGGGAAGGCCACACTTGGAATATTTGCATTCAGTTCTGGTCGCCACGATGTAGAAAAGATGTGGAGACTCTAGAAAGAGTGCAGAGAAGAGCAACAAAGATGATTAGGGGACTGGAGGCTAAAACATATGAAGAACGGTCTAGTTTAATGAAAGGAAGGACGAGGGATGACATGATAGCAGTCCTCCAATATCCCAGGGGTTGGGGCAAAGAAGAGGGATTAAGCTATTCTCCAAAGCACCTGAAGGCAGGACAAGAAGCAATGGCAAGACAAGAAGCAATGGGTGGAAACTAATCAAGGAGAGAAGCAACTTAGAACTAAGGAGAAATCTCCTGATAGTGAGAACAATTAATCAGTGGAACAGCTTGCCTCCAGAAGTTGTGAATGCTCCAACACTGGAAGTTTTTAAGAAGATGTTGGATAACCATTTGCCTGAAGTGGTGTAGGGTTTCCTGCCTGAGCAGGGGGTTGGACTAGGAGACCTCCAAGGTCCCTTCCAGCTCTGTTATTCTATTCTAAGCACATGTGCTTCATTGTGGTTAAAAGAAACCTTGTTCTATGATATCATGACATTAGTTATTTTCTTTGACACAATAGTTCTTCCTTCTTCTAGTACTTTAAATAAAAGATTCATTTGACAAAACCTTCAGCTGCATTTGCATTCTCGCTAAGGAATGGAGTAAGTTCACATGTTCATGGATTTCTGCATTCTTTTAAATAAATAGAGATTAAAGGGTTTGGAAAGGAGAAGACTGTTCAGGTAAGTAAACTGCAAAGGATACAATTTGGGTGAAAGAAAAAAAAAGAAATGAATCCGCTTTCATCCTACAGGAAAGTCGATTGTGTTTCCATATTATGTTATGTTGTTATTTTCCTGAAATAGATTACTTCCTGCTACATCCCAGATTAATCTCACCAAAGACATGTTTAAAGCCAACAGATAAGCTTTGGGCATTTGTAAGGATTTCCATGGCAACCCCCGGATTTAAATCTTCCCATAATTAATTCAGAATATTACCACAATATCATTTGTCTCAATTTCCTTTCTACATCAGAATTAATCCCCGCTTGAAATGTTCAGATCCATTAAAAAAAAAAACCCTCTGGTTAAATGTGGGATCAAAACACTCCAAAATCTTCTCTGAGTTTGCAAGGAGCTCAGTCGGAAATATTTTAAGATGCAAAAATGAAGCAGCAACTTGCAAAGATTCCCTAGCCCAGGGGTGTCCAAACTTGAGAACTTTAAGACTTGTGGACTTCAATTCCCAGAATTCCCCAGCCAGCATGGCTGGCTGGGGAATTCTGGGAGTTGAAGTCCACAAGTCTTAAAGTTCTCAAGTTTGGACACCCCTGCCCTAGCCCCTTTCTGAGTAGCACTAGCAATAGCACTTAAACTTATATACCGCTTCCTCAGACAGCATATTTGCCCCAACAATCTGGGTCCTTGTTTTATCGACCTCGGAAGGATGGAAGGTTGACCCAACCTTGAGTTGGTCAGAATCGAACTGCCGAACTGCAAGCAGTCGTCAGTCAGCAGAAGTAGACTGCAGTACTGCATTCTAACCACTGTGCCATCATGGCTCATCACAGCTTCCTTAAAAGTAGGAAGCAATCTGTGTTAAGTTCAAAACATGCATTTTTCTTAAAAATTGGTTCATTAAACTTAAGCAAGGAGCAGAGGTGGCATTCAGGCGGTTTGGACCAGTTCGGGTGGCCCCGCCCAGCTACCACTGCTCTATCCTGTCCTTTATTTCCTGTTTTCTACCCTGTTTCCTTGGAAATAAGCCCTCCCCGGATAATAAGCCCAATCAGGCTTTTGAGTGCATGTGCTAAAACAAGCCCTCCCTGAAAATATTGCAACATAGAAGCAGCCATGAGGTGACCACACTCGCTGCCTCCTGCACTTCAAAAATAATAAGACCTCACTGAAAATAAGTCCAAGCGCTTATCTTGGGGGGGCCAAAAGAAAATAAGACCCTGTCTTATTTTCGGGAAAACATGGTACCTCATTTCAATCATGCAGCACATCTGTTCCCCCCCCCCCAGCTGTTTTACTTTCCATTGCTGACTTGGAAGGTAAGCAGATGAACTTCTGTTTAAAAATAGTTTTTATTAAACATTTTAACCTTTAAAAACAGGAAAAAGAACAAATACAAAAAAAAATAAACCCCAAGACACACAAAACAATATAAAATAGCTTTACAGCCCCCTGTATCGGCTTACATATTTAGCTTTTTTTAGTTCTCTATTCTACATTGCCTTCCTATCGGTTTTAATATCTGTAATAGTGCAATAACAGTTGTACTCCTAGTTGTAACAAAAATAATTTGTTCATATCACCATTATATTTACATTGTGGTCAATACTTTAAGTTTGATAGTAATTAGTAACTTTGGTAACTAGTTTAGAAAAAGCAAAAAAAAAAAAGACTTCTATTTTCTGTTTTGGCTTTTTGTTTCTAGCCACTGATACATTCTATTCCATATTTTATAATAATCCGATTTTTCTCTTTCTTTTAACAGAAGCAGCTGAGCTTCTAAATGCTCCATTTTCAGTGCTGTGTCTGCACGCAAAGCCAGAGTGCGCTCACCAAACCAGTTGTTAAACTGGCTGCATCCCACCACTGGCAAGGAGCACTTGGAATCAAATAGAATCAAAGGGTTGGAAGGCACCTTGGGGGTCTTCTATCTCCCAAGATCTTTAGCTATGCACTTTGGAACAAACATCGTTTGAATGGTGTATGAATGGGTTTACAGGGGGGGGGGGAATGCCAACTACAGAATTCAGTGACCCTGAGGGCACAGATAAATCTCCAAGTGGCCTCGAGGAACTCTCAGAAAGAGTACTAACTGCCAGATGACTGCAAGGGATGTAAAGGTATATATTGACACGATTGAGCGGGCCCAGAGGTATTTCACAAGAAGAGTCCTCTACTCCTCTACTCACAGTAGAATTCCCTATGCCACCAGGCCCAAAATTTTGGAACTGTGCCGACTGCGGTCCGATCTAAGCACAGTACACAAAATTGTCTGCTACAACATCTTGCCTGTCACTGATTTCTTCAGCTTCAACCTCAAAATACACAGGCAAAAAACAGATACAAACTCAAGGTAAACTGCTTCGAACTCGATTGCAGAAAATACGACTTCAGCAACAGAGTGGTCAATGCCTGGAATGCTCTACCTGACTCTGTTGTTATATCCTCAAACTCCCACAGCTTCAACCTTAAACTGTCCACCGTGGACCTCACCCCATTCCTAAGAGGTCCGTAAAAGGGGTGTGCCTACCATCCCTGTCTTACTGTCCCCATTTATCTCTATTCACTTCTATTGTTCATGTTTATGTTCATACCTTGTTGTCTTGTACATGTTTGACAAACAAAAATAAATAAAATGCATAAATAAATCCTTCCCCCTTCCACCAATCAATCAGAATGGAAGAAGCTTCTTGGATGAGGAGCAAAATGACTTTGAGCAAAACAAGAAAGTCCCATTGCAGTGGTTGGTTCTGGATCCCATTGCAACCAGTATGGTACAACGGGGCCGGGCACCCACCACGTACACGTTTGCAGCGGTGCATGCATACCCACTGCCCGCGATGCTCCAGTCACTCAGTGGAGTGTCGCGCAGGTACTATATGCTCCGTGCGTGGGCACAAATGCCCCGATCGGCTCAAATAGCAGCAAGGAGAGCGGGTGAGTAGGTGGGCCCTCCAGAGCACTGTACTGGAACGGTATCTGGTGCTCCCAGCAGGCTCCGGTATGCCCATACTGGGACGTACCAGTCGTATCCCACTACTGTCCCGTTGCCTTTTGAAAGAAAGTATCTGTCTGGATGACTGGGAATCTCCAGAGGCACTGCTTTTGACGCTAAGCTTTTGACCCTAAGCTTTTGACGCTAAGCTAATCCAGAAAACTTGTTGGATGAGAAGCAAAACGTCCTTAAGGGAAAGCGAAGAACCTTTTACCATATGTGGTGGAAGTGCCCGAAATTTAGGGCTTTTTGGCACCAGATAAGAAAGTATTTGGAAGAGATGTTAAATCAAAGGATGGATTTGAGGCCAGAACTATTTTTATTAGGGATCACAAAAGAAAAAATATGGCAAAGGTGGATTATATTTAATGCTGCATATTTTAACGGCTGCAAAACTAGGTTTTTTGCGCAAAAATGGAAAAAGAAAGAGACTCCCTCTGAACAAGAAATAATAAAGAAGATACTGACGTCCACAGAAATGGACAGACTGACTCTTAAGCTCAAAGACACGAGTGCAAGAGAATATCACGAAATCTGGGACAAATGGTACCGATGGTTAGAAATGAAGAGAAAAGGCGGGGCAGAAAAAATACAGACAAGTTAAGAATTGGAAAATATGGTATTAAGATTGTGTGATATGTAGGAATCGGATATGTATTTGTATGGTTGGTAACCAGATAAAAGAAGGGATTAATGGACAGGTAATCTGACTACACATATCTACGTAATGGATATAAAATGTACCGTATTTTTCGGAGTATAAGACGCACCTTTCACCCCCCAAAAAAGAGGGTGAAAATCTGGGTGTGTCTTATACATTGAATCCAGCATTTTTGGCGTACCTAAACCTCTCCCCCTTTGCAAAAATGGATGTGCAGAGGGTTTGTAAGGCTTGTGAAGTGCTCCTGGGGGTGGGGAGGGCAAAAATGAGCAAAAAGGGGCTGTTTTTGCTCGTTTCCTCCCCCTCAACCCCCAGGAGCACCCTACAAGCTTCTCAAAGCTCTGCATGCCCCCCCAACCTTTTTTTTTTTTTTGCAAAAAACGAGGCTTTCAGAGGGTTTGGGAGGCCTGCAGAGTGCAAAAACTATTTATTTTTAATTTCCCTTTTCAAAATCATGGTGCATCTTATACTCTGGTGTGTCTTATAGTCCGAAAAATATGGTAATTGTTGTAAGATCCAAAAACTATGGAAATGTTTATGCTGGAAATGTTGTGCTATGTCCAATGCTTTTAATGTTTATCTAATAAAAACTTTTTTAAAAAATGACAAGCTAAACAGCTTCAAAATAAAACAAACTTAATGAGGTAAAAAAAAAGGAAAAAGCACTTTTGGGACGCAAAGCAGAAGGTTCACAAGAAAAATCTCCACATTTTTTTCCCCCTTGCACCGCACAGTGTGATCCTTTCAAAGATTCTCTGGTTAACTCAAGTCTGCCTTAGGGAAATGGTATAATTAGAAAAGCATGGAGAATGGCATCGTTTGCCAGTTGCCCCTTCCTTGTGATGATTACCGCTGACTCATTGTCAATGGACTGTGAAATAGGATGAATTAGGAAAACATGCCATCTTATTGGGGATTCTTATTACGATGGTCCAAGTGACAGCAATTAGTCATTTTCTTGTAAAATCTTCATTACACAGCACTGTGGTTTGTAGGCCAACACAATTCAGCCATTCAATATTCAAGAACAGAATACTGAAGGCGTCAAAAGTTCAGAGCAGTAAGAGGCATGCCAAATATTCTATTCTGTGGCTCTTTTACCGAATCATCATTTAATCTACATTTCATTTCTGGGTTTTCTCTTCATGCCTTGCCTCTGTAAAATGGAATAAATACAGTCTACAGACCCCTCACATCCTGGACAGAAAATGTATTGATTTATTTTTTTAGCTATCAATTTGTTAACATGAAGAACAGTTGCAGGAATTGGGCCTGGCTAGTCTAGTGAAGAGAAGGACCAGGGGAGACATGACAGCAGTGTTCCCATATTTGAGGGGCTGCCACAGAGAGGAGGGGGTCAAGCTGTTTTCCAAGGCACCTGAAGGTCAGACAAGGAACAATGGATGGAAACTGATCAAGGAGAGATTCAACCTAGAAATAAGGAGAAATTTTCCTGCAGTGAGAACAATCAACCCATGGAACAGAAGTCACTAGAAGTTTTCAAGAAGAGATCGGACTGCCCTCTGTCAGAAATGGGGTAGAGTCTCCTGCTTGGGTAGGGGTGGGGGTTGGATTAGATGACCTACAAGGTCCCTTCCAACTCTGTTAATCTGTAATGACTCTCTTGTGTCCCAGGAGGTGGGGGAATAACCAACCTAACTCAACTTTTCATTAATCACCGTTGAAACGTAGAGGAATAATGTGGAGATGGAGAGCTTAGCGCAGCAGGCATAAAACGCATGAGCGAACTAAAAATAAATTGCCAACATGCTGAAAAATGAAACCATCTTTTCAGAGGAAATTATGAAGAAAGTATCACTATAAATAACACAAGAGGAACCATGAACTTGGTGATTAGGATACTGGAGGAGGACCAAGGATGATGTCCACCCTTGGCCATAAAAGCTTACAAGCTGAGTTTGGGGCAGTTGTGTTGGCAAACCTTTTTAGCACTGAGTGCCCAAACCATAACACATTTGCATACATGCACTGGAGCACCGGAAATCCAAAGACGAGCTGGCTATTGCCCTTATATATTTTTGGCTGTTTTTTTGGCCATTTTCAGGCCATTTTCTGCTCTTTTTGAGTCAAAACTAGCCTGAAAAATTGCCAGAAAATGCTCCGAAAAATGGTCCTGAAAATGGCCTGTTTTGGGGCCGTTTTTCAGGCCATTTTTCAGGCCATTTTCTACCACTCTGGAGCACATGAAGACCAGCTAGCCGGTGTGCGGCTAAAAGAGCAGCTGGCGATGGCACATGTGCCCACAGAGAGGGCTCTGCATGCCACTTCTGGCACATGTGCCAAAGGTTTACCATCATGGTGCTGGACTATATGTCAAAGACAATTCGAATCCCAAACAATGGAACATTGTGAGTTAAAAGTGAGCTGCCAGGAGGCATCTCAGAGGCATTCCCATATCAGTAAACAAGAACAGAAGGGGGGGGGGGACTGTCCTGACAAATTACAAGCAAAGCCATGAGGAGGAGGAAAATTAAGTAACTTAAGGCTTGATGTCTTATATTTCTTATCCTATTTGGTATATTCATAGAAAGGTTTTGTAAATAGCATCTTCACTGGCATATATTATTGGATGAGCTATCTCGGTACTCATCATTAATTGGTTTAGGGAGGCACGATGAGTACCAAAAATGATGGGACCCAAACAAGTTTTTCCCATCAGGAATTGTTCTGACTTAGCAGAAATAAGAAACAAACTCCTTGTCCCGAAAAAACCCTCTTTATTTATCTCCTGTGAATTAATGGCATTCACACACCAAAAAGTCCAGACAAGAGACCTTCAAAGGGTTAACTGCAGTAACAGACCTTCTCAGTTCCTTGCAATAATTGCAAGGTCACCAAAAGGTTGCGAATTACGTTCGGGCAAGCAGTCTTTGTGGCACGAAACACGATGAGCAAAATCTTCAGAAATACGAACTGTTGTCTCCTACAATCACCACTCCCCTTTCCTTCTATTTATTCCCCAGCCATGGAGGGGTCATTCAGTGTCCACATGTGCTTTGCTTCCTGAGTTGACTCCTTGTCCTCCGTTGTTCTCTCCTAACAGCTCTGCACCTACATGCATGTGGAATAGACCCCAGCTTCAATGGCTGGGAAATGTCAAAAAGCCCTGGCTGTATCTCTGCATCTGACACTGAGCATCCATCAGAGCTTTCCCCAGACTCCAGAACTAGCCCAAGTTCTTCCCCAACCTCCTCATCATTCAAGTCTGCCACCAGCTCTGCTGGCAGCTGGCAGGACCATACAGGAATATGGTAGTGAGTCACAAGGCAGCTGACACAAACAAACTAATGATGAGTATTGGGAAAACATTTTCCCATCAAAATGCATTAAGTACCAAATTTGATGAGTTTCAAAGCAGTGGAGTACCGAGATACCACCGTACTTCATTGTACAGTGTGTACATATTACAGTTTGCAGAATAAAATCCCTCATTTGTGCAACTGCATCACTTAGCAAACACTCCATGGTGTAAGACTAGGCTACTTCTGGGACTGCCTTTCTTCTATTGACTCTGCCCATCCCACCAGATCTAGTAGAGGAGTCACCCTCTGAATCTCTGCTGTCGAACCTTCTTCTCAGACCCTGGAGCTGTGCCTTCTCAGTGATAGTGCCCCAGAATGACTCACAAAGAATGCCTCACAAAGCACTGAAGACCTAGGTCTTCCCTCATGTATTTAGTTCAGGAGGGTAGATGAACTTTGATGTGTTGTGGCCCGCCTGCGACCAGTGGAGCTGGCAGCAGATTTAGACAGTGAGGAGGTTGGGGAGGAACCTGGGCCAGTCCTGGAGTCTGGGGAAGGCTCTGATGAGTGCTCTGTGTCGGAGGCAGAGATGGAGCCAGAGCCGTCTGATAGTTATCAGCTGCCTTCAGTGTCAGGCATCAGTGAGGCAGATGAACAATTGGAGCCTGTTCCCAGAGTGTGCATGCGCAGAGTTGCTAGACGAAGCGAACATCTAAAGAACAGGGGTGCACTTGGGAGTAAGGCCACAGATGGACGGTGAATGGCACTCCCAGAGGAAATAAAAGAGGAGCGAAAGGGGGGTGGAGTTTGCAGGAGACAATTAGTTTGATTAATTGGTTCCTGACTCTCCAAGACTCCTTGCCAAGTTTTGCAGATATCGGCCTGGCAACTCTCCAAGTCAGATAAGGTCTGTGACTGTACATCTTCCCTCGAAAGACTTTGTTGGATGTCAATGAGCAGAATTCACAGGAAATTAATAAAAGGGTTTTTGTCGGGACAAGGCGTTTGCTTCATACTCTTGGGAAGCCTAAGTCAGAAGATGATGTTACTGATGGGTGTTTTGGTGAGTGGGGTTACTGCTTAATCCTTAGGAATAAGGGATCATAGCAGATAGGCACCAGGAGTAAATAAGTCTTTGATTGATTGATTGATTGATTGATTGATTGATTCATTCATTCATTCATTCATTCATTCATTGAGTTAGTCAGTTAGGTTTTTTTTTATAGCCGTCCAACTGAATCAATGAGTCTTTAGCCATTGTAAGTCTTCTAGAATTAGTTATATGACATGGATAGCTATATAGGTCATACACATTGCCTATCTACAGATGGTGTGTGTGTGTGTATGTGTATCAGCTTCTTATCTGCCCTCAAACATACTGTATATAACTTCCCTTTCAAAGTTATTTGCTCAAAATCCTCCATATTCTTTCTCCTTCTACCACTGTCTTTCAGGGGAGCATCAACTGTGACCAACTATGACCAGACAATGAATATGAAGAGAACTAGTTGAGTAGCTCTTCCTTCTTGAGCCTTTATTTCCACCCTTTATTGGTCTCCCAACATGAGTCTCCCAACAAGGAGTGGTGCGGTGGCCTAGAGGTGGAGCTCTCGCCTCACAATCAGGAAGTTGTGAGAGTTCGATCCTAGGTAATATTAATAATAATAATAATATTTAATGCTTCTAGACCGCCCCCTCTCCCGCAAGGGACTCGGGGCGGTGTACAGTTCATACAAAATATAACAGGATACAATAAAATTAAATTAAATATGTACAGTTGACAATTGACATGGAGGAGGTTAAAATGTAGTTAAAAGAACTGTACAAAGCAGATATAAAATAAATTCAAACCCCTAAAAACAAATACAGTAAATTAAAAAGCCCCTAAAATAACCAGATATAATACATTTGCCAGGAGGGACAGTTGAATTATGCCAGGCCTGCTAATTGGAACAGGTTGGTCTTCAGTTTTTGCCGGAAGGAGCGGAGGTCAGAAGTGGTTCTAATGTCGGGGGGGAGGTCATTCCAGAGGGTTGGGCCCATCACAGAGAAGGCCCTACTCCTCGGTGTCGCCCGCTGGCATTGCCTAGTGGACGGCACCGGGAGAAGTCCCTCCCTGTGTGAGCGTATTGGCCGCAGGGATGTATGTGGGAGGATGCGATCCCGCAAGTAACTAGGTCCCGTGCCATGGAGCGCTTTAAAGATGGTAATCAGCACCTTGAAACGCACCCGGAAAACCACAGGCAGCCAGTGCAGCTCGCGCAGGAGAGGTGTTACGTGGGAGTACCTCGTACTCCCCATCACAGCCCGCGTGGCTGCGTTCTGAACTAACTGCAGTCTCCAGGCGCGTCCCAAGGGCAGCCCCATGTAGAGAGCGTTGCAGTAATCCAGGCGGGACGTCACCAGCGCATGAGTGACCGTGTGTAGGGCATCCCGGTCCAGTAGGGGGCGCAATTGGCGCACCAGGCGAACCTGGTGGAACGCCCCCCTTGCCACGGCTGCCACATGGTCATCCATTGACAGCCGGGCATCAAGGAGGACGCCCAAATTGCGCGCCCGTTCCACAGGGGGCAATTGTTCACCCCCTATGGCCAGCGATGGGATCAGCTGGCTGAACCGAGGTGCCGGTAGCCACAGCCACTCAGTCTTGGAGGGGTTGAGTTTAAGTCTGTTGTCCCCCATCCAGACCCCGACAGCCTCCAAACACCGGGACATCACTTCGACAGCCTCGTTGGGGTGGGAATGATCGAATACCCCCAATTACATAAAATTGCATAAAACGACGAAGGTGACCACAAGGTGAGAGATTGTTCAAGGTGTTCAGGATGTTCCATGGCAGAGTGACCCAAACGTGGGAGATTATACGCGCTGGTTCAGGGTGGTTCCTTCCTAGAGGTCCACAGAGACTTACAGTTAGAGTTTGGTGTCCCCTGCTGGCGTTGACAAGGCCTGGGGGGGGGCATAGGGGCGTTGGGAGCAGCCAGGGTATGATGGAAAAAACAGCAGAAGTCCAGGCAATGGCGGCCTTCCTTTCCCTCACCCGCCGCCATAGCCACCTCTAGTTGGTCTCTCCCGGCTAACTCACCAACTCCTAGCCATATCTTGTTCTCCATATTCTCCCCCCCCCCCCCGGTCTTAGGTTAGTTGCCAGCAGCAATGCAAATCTCTTGCAAATCTCTTAGGTAGAGGTAGAGGCAGATATTTCTCTCTCTGGGCACAGTGAGAATACATCTGCTGAACAAAACTCTGCACTGGCAACAGGAAAGGCATCTGGCCAGTAAACCCTCTGCTAGCTCCATTCAGTTGCTCAGACTCCACCCAGCAAGGGATTACAGGGTCGTTAAAAGATGATGATTGGTCTCCCAACTTGAGTCTCAATGGTGCTTTTTCCAAGAGGCAACTGGACTTTCTTGTTTTTTCTGTGAAGACGTTTTGCTGTTCATCCAAAAAGAAGCTATTTTTGCAGCTGCCTTACAGGTGGAATCCTGTACGTATTTTCTTCGTCTATCCATTCGTCCAATTAAATCTCACTTCCTGTCTTCAAAGTCATGAAGAAAATTTCTGAGATAAATTTGATACCTCAAGCAATTCCACAGGGTTTCTCTTCCCATGGCTCAGCTAATTAAAAAGTTCATCTACCCACCCCAAGATACTAATTCATTTTGGGTCAATGCAAATAAAAAAAAAATTGTCCATGATTATCTTATTTGTTGAGCTCCAATCTTTTTTCTTTCCTTTTTTTAAATCAGTTGTTCTTGCACTCTTGACCCTAGTGATTTTCTGCTCTTCTTTTTTCATGCTGGCTAAAAGAAATGATGTTTTTTAAAAAAGGATGGGCACAATGAAATAAGAACAATGGTTGTTCTAATTAGCTAACATGCCAGCCAGATGTTTTAAGTCGATCAGAGTCACTCAAATGAAATGGGGAGTGTAGAAATGTAATAAATAAACATTTCTCAGTATAATGGGTAAAGCTAAGGTGCAACCTTAAACACCCAAAGAGCTTAACCGGAAGCCCCCCATTCAATTCTGGAGCCAGCTGGAAGTCCGTTTTCTCGATCGTAGAGTCTCCTCTTAGCATGGCACCCTTTTTCCTCTACCTGTCCTAACTAACAGCCCTATCAATTGTGCAGCTGACCGGAAAACCTGTCCCTTGCCATAGAGTCTACTCCTGGCACGCCCTGTTTCCCCCCACCACCACCAAACTGGAAGCTCCTCTCAAAATTGTGGTGCTGATAACAGGGAGCTGTAGCAGAGGGAAGAAAGAGCTCCAGAGCCACGGATTGCTGACCCCCTGGTTACGTTGAAGACTCATGAAGGTTTGTCTCTTCCCAAGACATTGGCAAGGTCAAGACATTGAATGGGTCAAGCCATTGAATGAATCCACCAAATGACAGGTGTTACTTCTTCTGAAACAGTGTTTTTATTGTGGTGGTGGTTGTTTTCTTCCTATTTGGTTGTTTTTAATCCTCTTATAAGCCAGCCAGGGTCACTTGTCAAGTGGGTAATAAAATACATTATATATATGTATTTGTGTTACAACCCCTGGTATGCCTAAATATGGGAGGAAGGTCACTACTCCCTCATTTCTGTCCTTCGGCTTATCACAGAAGACCATGCAGGCAGAAAACCATATTTTTATTTTTAATGTTGCCTTTTTATATTTGTGTTGTAATTGTACTGATAAATAAATTCCTCCCATATTTAGGCATATCAGGGGTTGTAACACAAATACATACCTATTTCCCTGGCTCAACTGATAAGGAGTCGAGCCTGTGGCTTAGTGGCTAAGACTTCTGCCTAAGATATAATACAGCCCAGGTTCGAATCCCAGTAAGGGTATGGCTAGCTGATGAGAGCTAATTAGCTCAAAATAGATCTATACTAGTTTCCCTTTATTTATTTATCAGTACAATTACAACACACACACACACACACACACACACACACACACACACACACACACACACACACACACACACACACACACACACACACACACACACACACACATATATATATATATATATATATATATATATATATATATATATATATATATATATATATATATATAATGTTCTCAGTATCCATGGCAAGGTCAAATCTGACAGACCAATGCATGACTGAGTGAGAAATGAATGTGAGATTTCTTTGGCAGAGACAAGAGACAGTCCTTGAAGGTAAAGTTGATTCAAGGTTAACACTCAGTAAATGTAGGAAACCTGGAGGGTTATTCCTAGAGGGCATGATTAGTTGGCCAGCTCAGAATGCCAACTATGGGGAACCCAAGGGAGGCCTAACTGTTAAATACATGTTCAACATCAATTGTGTGAAATAAAGAGGAAAGAAAATGTACCGATAGTTGACCTCCTTTAACTTTACCCAAATAAGGGAAGAAAGAAAGAAGGAAAGGAAGGAAGGAAGGAAGGAAGGAAGGAAGGAAGGAAGGAAGGAGGGAGGAAGGGAAAGGAGGGAGGGAGGGAGGGAAGGAAGGAAGAAGGAAGGAGGAGAGGGAGGAGGAGAAAGGGGATGGGAAAGTGGAAGGAGGAGGAAAAGGAGGAGGAGAAAGAGAAAGAGGAGAAGGAAGGAAGGAAGGAAGGAATAGAAGGAGGAGGAGGAAGGGGGTGGAAAAGGGGAAAGAGGAGAGAAAGAGGAGAAGAAAGAAAGGAATAGAAGGAGGAGGGAGAAAGGGATGGGAAAGGGGAAGGGGAAGGAGAAAGTGGAGAAGGAAGGAAGGAATAGAAGGAGGAGGGGGAAGGAGATGGGAAAGGAGAAGGAAAAAGTGGAGAAGGAAGGGAGGAATAGAAGGAGGAGGGGGAAGGGAAAGGAGAAGGAGGAGATTTCTTAGATTTTTGTTCACTTTTTCAAATCTGAAAACATGGTTTTCCAGAGAGAGATAAGGACTTCAATCCTTGATTTGAAGATTGTGTTTAGAATAGAATTGTGTCCCAAAGATCTCCTCCTCCTTCTAGGTCTAAACTTACAGAAGACACCAACTGAGTCCAGCTCTTTATCTGCTTGCAACTAATGGACTGAATCTTGCTAGATTAAAGGTACAATCTTCCTCAGAGACCCCTCTTCTTTACCATCTCTGCCCCGCCATTGGTGTCTGGTATCAGCTACTATATCATCACCCACAGACTTCAACATCATGTTGCATATGATACAAAATAACCTGTTCACCTCAATGACCATCTGTCAGCCTCTGTTTCACTATTTGTTTTCAGTTGCCATTGAAACGGGGAGTGGGGGCCTGGTATTTGGGAAGGGAAGTTTAAGTACAGGAGAGATTGTAAAAAAGGAGTTTTGGTCTAACTGTCTACTGCTCATGCTGGAGATTAGCGCTTGGTGTCGGTCAAGGCCAACTGTCCTGCATACCAACCTGATGATGCTCCTTGAAGGTGGAACTCACATGACACCTAAGGGATTTGCAGATTGGACACTGGGATGGGGGTTACAAGGGGGAGGGGGTTTGGTCACATATTGGTATGTATGATTTCGCACGCTTTTGCCTCAGATCTTGCTTTGCTTAGCTGCTAATCAGTAAAAGTACTCTTAATTCTGCAAAATGGAGTTAAGTGGTTTCTTTCTTGGTTGGTGAGGGAGGCCGGCTTGACACCATCACTTATGCCATTTGAACCACACCATACGATGTTGGTGAGGTCACTTCCCTCCTTCCTCTGCCTCTTTGCCCAGCACCCAAGGCCTCAAACATTTTTGGAAAAGATGTAGGGATACCAGTTTCTTCAAATACGGCAAACATTATAGTGCGGGAATAGAATGCCTATTTTGGCATTCAGTTTGCTGCAGCTGCAGTGCCACTTGGCATCCAGACTCATTCGTTCTGGTCGACTATAGCAACATAAATTTGGCAAGGAAATATTCTAACATGTTCCAGTGTTATTCGCTCCCGATTCTGTCACCCGAGTTCTGTTTGAGTCTGCAAATAGATGATATTTGTTTCTAACTTTATATCGCAAGGACGGGTGTCTTGGCTTTCTCCTATAATGCTTACAAGAGATTCTGTGATCTGATCAGAAAGAAACTTATGGTGTTTAAAGTGCACCAATGGGCTATAGAAGCTCCCGTATTATTTCCTTCCTTTGGTGATCTTTTGAGCATTTTGATGTTCTTCTTCTCTGAGCAGGTCTTTCAAGAACAAAAGAGAGCATTATTTTATTGTATTTTTACCTTTCAACTTGTTTTTCTCATTACATTTAGAATCCAGAGTCTGTTCCACATTGTAACATGTATGAGAAATGAATCGAAAAAGATTACCATCACTCTCTGCTTCTTTGAATTCTTTGAAGATCATGAGATACTTCACAGTGTTCCAATACCTAAGGGGCTGCCAGAGAGAAGAGGGGGTCAACCTATTCTCCAATGCACCTGAAAGCAAGACAAGAAGCAATGGATGGAAACTCATCAAGTAGAGAAGCAACCTATAAATAGAGAGGAATTTCCTGACAGTGAAAACCAGAGGTGGTATTCAGCAGGTTCTGACCAGTTCTGTAGAACCAGTAGCAGACATTTTGAGTAGTTCGGAGAACCAGCAAATAGCACCTCTGGCTGGCCATGCCCCCATCTATTCTTTGCCTCCCGAGTCCCAGCTGATCGGGAGGGAATGAGGATTTTGCAGTATCCTTCCCCTGCCACTCTCACCAAGCCATGCCCACAGAACTGGTAGTAAAAAATTTTGAATCCCACCACTGGTGAAAATAATCAACCATGGAAGACCTCATCTTTAGGGATCTGGGTTCTCCATGACTGGAGTCCCCTCTGCTTTTTTAAGAGCAAATGGACTTACTTGTTTTTTCTTTGAAGACGTCTTGCTTCTCATCCAAAAAGTTTCTTCAGCTCTGACAGGATGGTGGGGAATGGAAGGATTTGTATTCCTTGCAGACAGCTGGTCATTTGCATCCTTTTAGAGGGTCATTGAGGCCACTTGGGGGCTTATCTGTGTCCTCACGGTCACCTGAGTGGTGCAAATGGTTCCTATAGTCTGCCATTTTTCTCTGGAAAGCCATTCCTACTCCCACACCATTCAAAGGGTCTTCATCCCAAATTGCATAGCTAAACATCTGTAGAAATTCTCAGCCATCCAGGTCATGGTTGTCCCAAAGGTGCTTTTTTCTCAGAAGGCAACTGGACTTTCTTGGTTTTTTCTTTGAAAATGTTTCACTTCTCATCCAAGAAGCTTCTTCAGCTCTGACAGGATAGTGGGGAATGGAAGGATTTATATTCTTCAAAGATTTATAATCTTTAAACCATGGCCTGGATGAATGAGAATCTCTACAGATGTCCATCACTGGAGGTTTTCAAGAATAGACTGAGAAATCATTTGATTGGGATGGTATAGGGTTACTTTGTTGACCAAGGGGATAGACTAGAAGATTTCCCGTTCAACTCTATTATTCTTTTATTCTGTTAATAACAAGAACATAGAAAGAAGGGAAGGGTAGCTATGACTTTAGAAGATCCCTGAAGATTTAGCTTTTCCTACAATTCTGGGTCAAGATATGAAGTGAACTCACCAAGTAACCTGTGTCACGTCTTCTGAATCCATGTTTTTATGGCTGCAATTGTTTTTTTTCCCTGCTTTCTTCTTACATGGTTGTTTATAACCCATTTGTCAGCTGCCAGGGTCACAAACAGAGGGATAGAATCAAGATTGTGTGAAGTGTTAATGCCACTTTATAATACCTTAGTAAGACCACACTTGGAAACCTGCATCCTGGTTTGGTCGCCAGGATGTAGAAAAGATGTGGAGTCTCTGGAAAGAGTGCAGAGAAGAGCAACAAAGAGGATGAGGGGACTCGAGGATAAAACATATGAAAAACGGTTGCAGGAACTGGGCATGTCTAGTTTAATGAAAAGAAGGACTAGGGGAGACAGAATAGAAGTCTTCCAATATCTCAGGGGTTGCCACAAAGAAGAGGGAGTCAAACTATTCTCCAAGGCACCTGAAAGCAGGACAAGAAGCAATGGGGAGAAACTAATCAAGGAGAGGAGCAGAGGTGGGTTGCTCCTGGTTTGGCCTGGATTGGGCGAACCAGTAGTAGCAGCAGCGGGAGACTCGGTCCACCTGTCTGGATGCCTCTGCGCAGAAGTATTGTGCAAGCGCATGAACGCATATGTGCTTGAGCAAACTGGTAGTAAAAAAAATGGAAACCCACTACTGGAGAGGAGCGACTTAGAACTAAGGAGAAGTTTCGTCACAGTGAGAAGAATTAATCAGTGGAACTACTTGCCTCCAGAAGTTGTGAGTGCCCCAAAACTGGAAGTCTTTAAGAAGATGTTGGATAACCATTTGTCTGAAGTGGTGTAGGGTTAGGCAGGGGGTTGGACTAGAAGACCTCCAAGATTCTGTTATTCTGTTATAAGGAATAACCCAGAAATAATTTGCCAATCACAATTGTAATCCCCATTGTGGACTGCAATATTTCATCACTGTTATTTTTTTTCCCCCTGGGTAAACCCAATTTAAATATTCTTTTTCTCTTTAGTGTTTAGATCAGATAATCATCAGATATGTGTGGGTGTTATTTAATCCGCTGCTGAGAAATGAACTCCTTGGTCTGGCTCTCATGTAGGAGACCCATGAAGCAGAATAATATAATGAGACTTTAGAGGAGAGGGAGAGTCAAAGTCCAAGTTATTACTTCCGACCCTGATTGCTCTCATCAAACAAATGCTTATGAAAGCTTTGAACTCAACACCTTAGAAATTGCAATGGCAGTTTCCATTAATGAATTCCCGAGAAATGCGCCACATAGTCCTCAGATGCATTGCCCCAAAGCAATTAACCTTTCCTTCTACTTCTACCCCTACCTGGGGATGTTCTGGTTTCTTTGGGTTGGGTTCTATTTTGGGAGGAATGGGAAGAAAAATTCCATTGGGTTAGTCAAGAGAGACAAACAGTAAACCCTGTGATTGAAGTATTGGTAGAAGATCCTTTTTCAAACTGCTAGAAAGTAACTGATGACCTATTTACATGAAAACATTGGAGTTAGATGATATGTAGCCATAACAAAATTCTTTCTAGAAAGCCAAGGTCATCCTTTGTCTCTGCACCTGGCTGGAACTGGATGGGTGGAAACTGCCAGCATGGCAGTGGGAGTTAGGACCGTGTGGTGGACTTGTGGGTGTGGGAGCAAGATCTTGAACTTTCATCTGGGTGGGGAAAACCTAGAAGCCTTCAGATTCGGGTTTTCCCAGATGTGCCAACATGACATCTCTAATAAATTGGAACTTTGAGGACTCCTTTGCCTCTGACTCTGTTTCACTTTTGGATGCTATTTGGAACCCTGACATAGGAGATAAGAAGAGATGAAAAGAGAAGAGAAAGAGGATAAGATATAAAATAAGATATAAGTGGTGAGGTGAGGTGAGGTGAGGTGAGGAGGAGAAGAAGAAGACAAACAAGATATGGCAAGGTAAGATGAGTTGAGTTGACTTGTCAAGATGACATAACATAACATAGTTGTTGTTGTTGTTCACAAAATCATGTCCAACCCATCAGAAACACCATGGACAACATTTCTCCAGGCCTTCCTGTCCTCCACCATCCTCTGGAGTCCATTCAAGCTCACACCTACCGCTTCGGTGACTCCATCCAGCCACCTCATTCTCTGCTATCCCCTTCTTCTTTTGCCCTCAGTCTTTCCCAGCATGAGGCTCTTCTCCAGTGAGTCATTCCTTCCATTAGCTGACCAAACTACTTGAATAATAATAATAATAATAATAATAATAATAATAATAATAATAATAATAATAATAATAATAATAACTTTTATTTCTAGACCGCACCCTTTCCTAGGCAGGACTCGGGGCGGTGTACAGTCATGTTAAAACCATATACAAATACATAGACATGAACATAGACATAGACATAGACATAGACGTGGACGTAGACGGAGGAGGTAAAAAATATACTGTACAATTCTTAGTTAAAATACAAATATTAAAATACCCTTAAAAATTCCCCAATAAAATGTTTGCCAGGAGGTGGAAGATGGAACTGTCAATCAGCTAAGCCAGCTAGTCGGAACAGGTGAGTCTTGAGCTTCTGTCGGGAGGAGCGGAGGTCATTGGTAATTCTAATATCGGGAGGGAGGTCATTCCAGAGGGTTGGGCCCATCACAGAGAAGGCTCTACTCCTAGGCGTCACCCACTGGCACTGCTTGGCGAATGGCACCTGGAGGAGTCCCTCCCTGTGAGAGCGGATAGGTCGTAGGGATGTATGAGGTGAGATGCGGTCCCACAGGTAACTAGGTCCCATGCCATGGAGCGCTTTGAAGATAGTAACCAACACCTTGAAACGCACCCGAAAAACCACAGGCAGCCAGTGCAGCTCGCGCAGGAATGGTGTTATGTGGGAGTATCTTGATCCTCCCATGATAACCTGCACGGCCGCATTCTGAACTAGCTGCAGTCTTCGGGTGCATCTCAAGGGGAGCCCCATGTAGAGAGCATTGCAGTAGTCCAGGCGAGACGTCACCAGCGCATGAGTGACTGTGCGTAGGGCGTCCCGATCCAATAGGGGGCGCAATTGACGCACCAGGCGAACCTGGTGTAACGCCCCCCTCGCCACGGCTGTCAGATGGTCATCCATCGACAGCCGGGCATCAAGGAGGATGCCCAAATTGCGCGCCCGTTCCACGGGGGGCAATAATTCGCCCCCTATGGCCAGTGATGGCGTCAACTGGTTAAATCGGGGCGCCGGTAGCCACAGCCACTCAGTCTTGGAAGGGTTGAGTTTAAGTCTGTTGTCCCCCATCCAGACCCGCACGACTTCCAAACACCGGGACAACATTTCGACAGCCTCGTTGGGGTGGTTTGGGGTGGAAATGTACAGCTGTGTATCATCAGCATACAGATGGTATCCAACCCCAAAACCACAGATGATCTCACCCAGCGGCTTCATGTATGTGTTGAACAGGAGGGGTGAGAGGACCGAACCCTGAGGCACCCCACAAGTGAGTGACCTCAGGGTCGACCTCTGCTCCCCTGCCAACACACACTGTGTCCGGTCGGAGAGATAGGAGCGGAACCACCGCAAAACGGTGCCCCCCACGCCCATCTCTTCCAGCCGGCGCAATAAGATACCATGGTCGATGGTATCGAAAGCCGCTGATAGATCTAATAGGACCAGGATAGAGGAACAACCCCTATCTCTGGCCCTCCATAGATCATCTACCAACGCGACCAAGGCCGTCTCCGTGCTGTGACCGGGTCGAAAGCCGGACTGGCGCGGGTCAAGATAGACTGCTTCCTCCAGGTGACGTGGGAACTGTTGCGCCACCACACTCTCTACAACCTTGGTGTCTCAAGACTTGCTTCCGACGTCTCTCCTGATCCACTGAAGGGGGCCCATCCACTCCGGATCTGATCGATTTTATCCTGCAGATATTCCCCAAACTCCTCTGCTCTACCCTGCAAAGGGGCTTCCCGCGACTTCTGAAATAAGAAGCGGGTCACCCGAAACAGGGCGGCAGGGCGGTTATCCGCGGACGCAATAAGAGCGGCACAGTGTCTACGTTTGGCCGCTCTTAGAGCCACAAAGTAGGTCCATAAATAGGCTCTTACCTATGTTCGGTCAGATTCAGAGCGTGAGGACCTCCACCAGTTTCCTCTTCAGGATCTGGCCTTCTAAAGAGCAGTCAGGGTGGATCTCTTCTAGGATTGACCGGTATAATCATCTTGCAGTCCAAGGGACTCACAGGACATAACATAATATAACATAAAACATAACTTACAAGCCATGGTGGCACAGTGGTTGGAATGCAGTATTGCAGGCTAACTCTGCTGACTGCTAGGAGTTCGATCCTGACAGCTCAAGGTTGACTCGGCCTTTCATACTTCCAAGGTTGGTAAAATAAGGACCCAGACTGTTCTGTAAACCACTCAGAGGGGGCTGTAATTCTATTGCTATAACCATGGAAAGGGCTCTAGATGCCATAGATTCGCCATCACGTGTCTAGCTTCTTCTGCTCGAGCAGGGGGATGGATTAGAAGACCTCCAAGGTCCCTTCCAGCTCTATTCTTTTCTAAATCTTGGGGTCATTTTTGTTTTTCAGGAATAAACTTGCAAGCATGTTGCCCGCCTCCTGCTGAATTCTACCATGGCATAATCTAAACACAGGTCATGCCACCCTACCGAGAGCAAGAAATTAAAAATGACCACTGCAGCAAACGCAATTCATCTTCAGGACTTAACTTTCATTCCCGTCTGCACGTAACAGGAATGTGCTTTTTCCCTTACCTTATATGCCACTGCAGTGAACTTGTTCTCTTTTAATCAGATGTCCTTGTCGCTGGCTATAATCAATCACAAAGTTTTTTTTAAAAAAAAAAACAATATCATTGGATTTTCATTGCCTACAATTCTTGCAACTAATGCATATGGCAAAATGATATTCAGTCACAATAGCTTGCGTACATCAAATAGACGTCCTCCATTGTTTCTTTTTTCTCTCTCTCTCAAAGACAATAAAACCCTTTTCTGATTGGGTTCAGGTTTATCTAAAACTAGCCAATAACCCAGCCCTGCCCAGGTATTTATTTATCCCAACCCTCCTTCTGTGAACATCACCGCAATTTCTAATGTTGGATTTTCCCCCTTACCATAGGGAGCCCCATTGTGGAGTACTGTGAGATGTTACCTTGGCAACTCCACAGTGCAGTACAGTAGAAGCCATTTTAAGGCACAACAGGCTGTATCTTAACAGAACGCACACCCCGGGAGGTGTTAGGGGTGTCTTACTCCCACAGTATTTGTTTCCAGAGAGTAAGTCATCTGTGTACCAAGTTTGGTTGAAATTGCTTGAGGCGTTCCAGAGTTATGCTGGAACACACACACACACATACACACAGCCATTTATACATATATAGAAGATATACACTTCATCTACTTGGCTTGAGCATCCAACTTCTGTTTCCTAAAATGAAGAATTCCACACTTTCCCCCATCAATTTAATTCTCTCACTTTCAGTCTCTTGTGTCAACTTCTAAATATCATTTTTGATATGTTTTTTGTTTTATCACCATTTTCATTGCATTCAAGACATCAATGAATATATTGAAGACTAGAGAGCCCAAATCCTGGTGGTGCCCCGTTTGATATCTCTTTCCAGCTCAATAAAATAGTACTGATGAGCATTCTCTGAGAATATGAAAAAAGAGAAGAGAAGAGAAGAGAAGAGAGAAGGGAAGGGAAGGGAAGGGAAGAGAAGAGAAGAGAAGAGAAGAGAAGAGAAGAGAAGAGAAGAGAAGAGAAGAGAAGAGAAGAGAATATTTGTAGCTCAGGACTGAACTGTAGGGATCCTTGGAGCTCTTTAAGTTTGGTTGTTCTTTTGGAGACATTTCATTACCCATTTAGGTAATATCATCAGTGCTAAAAGGGAACAAGATTTGGTGAAGCTATCTGATGCAGCATCTAGAACTGATTAAGTTACCTATTCGAGTAACGAAACATTCGCAAGAAGACAACCAACCTAGGAGAGCACCAAGGACAGCACAAACGTCCTCCTCCTCCACTCCACAAACCCCATTCCCTTCTAGCACTGATGATGTTATCCAGTTGGGTAATGAAACATCTGCAAGAAAATAACCAAGCTCTGAGAGCATCAAGGACCTCACAGTCCTCCCCCTTCCCCCCTCCTCCACTCCACAAACCCCATTCCCTTCTAGCACTGATGAAGTTACCTAATTGGGTAATGAAACATCTGCAAGAAAATAACCGAGCTCAGAGAGCATCAAGGACTTCACAGTCCTCCTCCTCTTCTCTCACTACTTTCTAGCTCTGATAATGTTACCCAGTTGGGTAATGAAACATCTGCAAGAAGACAACTAACCTCAGAGAGCACCAAGAACCTCAGTCCTCCTCCTCCTTGCAGACTTCACTCCCTTCAAGCACTGTTGATGTTTCTTAGTTGAGTAATAAAACACCTGTAAGAAAACAACCAAGCTCAGAGAGGACCAAGGATCCCACTCCCACTCCTCCTCCTCTTCTTCTTCCTCCTCCCCCCTCCTCCTTTCTGCAAACCCCACCCATTCTTGCATTGATGAGGTTACCCAGTTGAGTCATCAAACATCTGCAATAAAACAACCAAGTCAGAGAGCAGCAAGGATCTTACAATTCTCCATCACCTCCTCTCGTCCTCCTTCTCTCCCAAAGCCCCCCCCCCTTCTAGCACTGATGAAGTGAACATCTGCAAGAAAACAGCCAGTTTCAGAGAGCACCAAAGGCCCCACTCAGCAAACCCCCATCCCATCTTGTATTGATGAGGTTACCCAGTTGGGTCATCAAACATCTTCAAGAGAGCACCAAGGACCCCACTTTTCCTCCTCCTCTCCACGTACCCTATTCTCTTCTAGTACTGATAATGTTACCTAGTTGGGCAATGAAACATCTGCAAGGAAAACCACCAAGTTCAGGGAGCACCAAGGACCTCACAGTCCTCCTCCTCCTTCTCTCCGCATACCCCATCCCTTCTTGTACTGATGATGTTACCCAGTTGGGTCATCAAACTTCTTCAAGAAGACAACCAGGCTCTGAGAGAACCAAGGACCCAGCGTTTTCATTCTGTCTCCTTGCCAAATCTCCAGAAAGCAGTGTAAGCATGATTGCATTTACAGTGGTCTGTTGCAATCGTTTCCCATGCATTTATGACACGGATCCTTAAATAAATTTCGTCAAATATTCTATTCATGGACGGTACTCGCATAAGCTACATTAAGTTAGTTTTCTTCCTCCATGTTACAGATTGCTATTTTTTGCCTCTTCCCATTAATCCTTCCAAGTAATAAGATGTGGCACTACTACAAGATGAAACATCACAGCTCCTGGAATCTGTCATCAACAATCATGTCCCCAAAGGCTTCCTTCTTATGTTCCTCAGTGTCTTCAGGTTTTCTTTGCCTCTTTTTATTATACTCAGTTAGGGGCAGGGTGGCTCAGTGGCTAAGACGCTGAGCTTGTCGATCAGAAAGGTCGGCAGTTCAATGGTTTGAATCCCTAGTGCTGCGTAACAGAGTGAGCTCCCATTATTTGTCCCAGCTTCTGCCAGCCTAGAAGTTCAAAAGCATGTAAAAAATGCAAGTAGAAAAATAGGAGCCACCTTTGGTGGGAAGGGAACAGCATTCTGTGCACCTTTGGTGTTTAGTCATGCTGGCCACATAATCACGGGGACTTCTTCAGACAACACTGGCTCTTAGGCTTTGAAAAGTAGATGAGCACCGCCCCCTAGAGTCGGGAACGACTAGCACATATGTGTGAGGGGAACCTTTACCTTTAACCTTCCACTTGTTTGTACCAGACAAATGATTTTCTAAATAGACCCTGTGGGTATTACAACAGCTGACGAGAAATTAAATTAGGTGTAATTAATGGCCCAGTTTTGCTCAGGTTACTTTGCCTTACAATTTCTAACCGTTAGAAAAATGCACTGTAACATGATTGAAAAGCCACATTAAAGCATTGTCCTGTGATGTCATCTTTTTCAGGGTTAATTCTGGGATCAAGTGGCAGGGCTTCACACGTGGGATGGGAGGAGAGATTTATTGCAACAGTACCTTGGTACACAACTGTTTCAAAACTCATTGAATTTGGTCCTCAATTTTGATGCAAAAATGTTGTCTGAACAGTCACCTATCTCAAATGGTGTAGGGCAGGTGTTGTAGCCCAGCAGGAGCCGTTGGAGCTGCCACCAGACTCCAAAAGTGAGGGTCCCTATGAGTCAGCCCTGGAGGATGTGGAGGACCCTGGACAGGGTTCCGACTCCGAGCAGGGATCAGAGAGGCTGGTTGGCCACCAGGAGGCACCTAAGGCATGGAGCAGTGGTGAAAGCCAAAGGGAGTGTGCTCCTGATGTCATGCCTTGGAGCAGTGGGGAGGAGACAAGGGAGTGGTTTCTGGATGCCAGGCAACGGAGAGCTGATAGACGGAGAGAACAGCTACACATTTACAAGAGATTATTGGATTCAGGTGATCGTAATCAGGCTCCTCTCAAGGCTATTTAAGGAGGGACTTTCCGACAGTTGTTTTGCAGGAATCAACTGATCATTAGAGTTGAAGATGCTCTCAAATCTGTGTCGTACCTCGGCAGGCTGGATTGCTGCCAAGGTGGTATCTGGACCTCGGCAGGCTGGATTGCTGCCAATGTGCTATCTGGACCTGGATTGCTGCCAAGGTTTAAACTGTATGTAAATAAAACATCTTGCAGAGACCTTGTTTCGGAGTGAGTTGGTATATGAGAAGGGGGGAGTCAGAACAGGCAGGGGTCAGCAAACTGTGGCTCTGGAGCCACATGTGGCTCGTTCATCCCTCTGCTGCGGCTCCCTGTTCCCAGTCGGCTCCACAATTGATAGGGCTTTCAGTTGGGACAGGTAGAGGAAAAAAGATGCTGTGATAGGAGGAGACTCTGTGGTGGGGGAACCAGACTTCCAGTCAGCTCCAGAATTGAATGGGGAGCTTCCAGTTAGGACCTTCGTGACTCTTTGAATATTTAAGGTTGCCGACCTCTGGTATAAGGCTGTGATCGTGAACCTATGGCACAGGTGGCACATAGAGCCCTCTCTGTGGGCATGTCAGCTGTTGCCCCAGGCCATCTCCACTGCACATATGCGCACGCTCTGCCCCTCCAACCCCACCCCTCCCAGGAGTCTCTACATGGCCCGGTCATCATGCCAGGTAAGTACATGGCCCGTGCGCAGGCTGAGGGAGGGGGGAAACGGACCTACCAGAGGTTCCTGAAGTCCAGAAATGGGCCGGAAAAGGGAAAGCAGTTTTTGCCCTCCCGGAGGCATGAGGAAAGCCTCCGGAACCTAAGGAGGGTGAAAAATGGGCCTACTGGAAGTTTCAGAAGTCTGGAAATGGGAAAGCAGTTTTTGCCCTCCCGGAGGCATGAGGAAAGCCTCCGGAACCTGAAGAGGGCGAAAAATGGGCCTACTGGAAGTTTCAGAAGTCTGGAAATGGGAAAGCAGTTTTTGCCCTTCCGGAGGCATGAGGAAAGCCTCCGGAACCTGAAGAGGGCGAAAAATGGGCCTACTGGAAGTTTCAGAAGTCTGGAAATGGGAAAGCAGTTTTTGCCCTTCCGGAGGCATGAGGAAAGCCTCCGGAGCATGGGGAGGGCAAAAATGCCCCTCCCCCTGCCATAGTACAGGAGGCTGACTAGGCCATGCCCACCATGGCCACGCCCACCCAGCAACCAGGCAGCAAACCCATTGCTGCCATTTTTGAAGCCCACCCCTGGCTACGATAGAGGGAACTTGAACTGGAGCTCAATGTTTGCACAGGGCCATCACAAGAAATTCTCTAATTAGTTGTCAATGAGACAAGCATCTCACCAAAGTCACTCTTGAGTGTTACAAAGGTTAGATGCAAAAACCAAGCCAGGCTCCTTCTGGTAATGTAACATTTATAAAGTGGGACTTGGGGATGCGAGGAGAAATATATTTGAACCTGAGGTTCATTTAAGGACAGGTATAAAAAGAAATGGCAAGTTTTCTTTCCTTCTTTCTTTTTTTGGAGAAAGAAAATATATGCAGTGTATCCCAGGCCTTATTTCAGCTTTGTCCTCAGATTTGGTAGGAGGTGATATGATATACTGTGAAAAGGAAAGACGGCATTAATTGGCAAGATTTTTTTATTTAAAAAATAAATAAATACATGGAATAATTTCAACCACACACCAACCTTATAAGGTGTCTTCATACAGTAGGCTGATGCGGTGGCTCAGGGGATAAGACGCTGAGCTTGTCGATCAGAAAGGTCGGCAGTTTGGCAGTTCAAATCCTGAGTACCGCGTAACAGAGTGAGCTCCCGTTACTTGTCCCAGCTTCTGCCAACCTAGCAGTTTGAAAGCATGTGAAAATGCAAGTAGAAAAATAGGGACCACCTTTGGTGGGAAGGGAACAGCGTTCCCTGCACCTTTGGCATTTAGTCATGTCGGCCACATGACCACGGAGACGTCTTTGGACAGCGCTGGCTCTTTGAGACAGAGATGAGCACCGCCCCGTAGAGTCAGGAACGACTAGCACATATGTGCAAGGGGAACCTTTACCTTTACATACAGTAGCATATAGCAGTATGTCATTTTGAACTGTTCAAATCTTTCAAACAGGCCAATACTCCAAATTGGATCTTTAGTTATTTTTTTTTCCAAATCTTTGCAGATGTAGTATTCAGATAATTTGGAATTCTGTTCTGAATGCTGAACGAACTCTGAAGAAAGAACTTGTGTTTTATATGGGCACACACCTAAGAAATAGTACTTAAGGTTCTGGATTAGTAGAACTTACCTGATTTATTATCCGGATTCTATTTTCCTACTGATTGAGTTGAGCATTTTGCTCATAGCATTTAAAGGTTCTAGAATCCATATATATGTTTTGTTTACATATGGATGGATTACCCCCAAAGGTACTTTTTCAAAAGGCAACTGGATTTTGTTTTTCCTTGAAGAGGTTTTACTTCTCATCCAAAAAGATTCTTCACTCTGTGTGCTATAATCAAGGCTCTTTCCAGACGTGAGATTCAGCTGGTTTGGACCAGTTCGGGCGAACTGGATGCTAATTTTACATCTAGTTTGCCGAACAGGTAGTTGCAAGGACTGGCTGGCCCTACCCACCCCTCCCCTCCTCTTCCCTCCTAGGAGTCTCCACGCAGCCTGTTTTGAATGCGAGGTAAGTGCAAGGCCCACATGGAGGTTCTGGGAGGGCGAAAAACAGGCCTCCCAGAAGTTCCAGAAGTCTGAAAACGGGTCAGTTTCTGGCCTCCAGAGTCCAGGGGAGGCTGTTTTTGCCCTTCCGGAGCCTCAAAGAAAGCGTCCAGAGCCTGGGAAGAGCGAAAAATGAGTTTCCTGGAAGTCTGGAAATGGGCCACTTTCTGGCCTCAGGAGGGCCTCTGGAGCCTGGGGAGGGTGTCTCCGCCCTTCCGCAATGGTGCAGAGGCTGAGTAGGCCATGCCCACCATGGCCACGCCCACCCAGCAACCAGGCAGAGAACCGATTGCTAAATTTTTTGAATCCCACCCTTGGATCTATCTTTGAATGCTTATAGACTGTCAATCAATCCAGATGTCTATGGAGATTCTCAGTCATCCAGGTCATGGTTGTCCCAAAGGTGTTTTTTCAAAAGGCCACTGGAGTTACTTTTTCCTTGAAGACTTTTAGCTTCTCATCCAAGAAGCTTCTTCAGTTCTGAAGCAGAATATCTTCAAGGAAAAACAAAGTCGAGTTGCCTTTTGAAAAAGCACTTTTGGGACAATCAATCCATATTGATGGATTGGGAGAATCCATCCATATTGTCAAACAAACATGTATGGACGTTTAGATGCTATTAGCAAAATGCTCAACTCAATGAGTAGGAAAAGAGAAGTTGGATAATAAATGAGGGAACGGCTACTAATCCAGAACCGTAAGTACAATACCACAGGTCGGTTCTTAGGTGTGTGTCTATACCAGGGGTGTCCAAACTTGGGAACTTTAAGACTTGTGGACTTCAACTCCCAGAATTCCCCAGCCATGCTGGCTGGGGAATTCTGGGAGTTGAAGTCCACAAGTCTTAAAGTTCCCAAGTTTGGACACCCCTGGTCTATACAAACTGCAAGTTTTTCAGAACATGATTCCAAAGTGATTATTGTGATATGTGATATGTGTAATGTTTAAAAGACTCTTGAATTTTGGCTTCGCTTCACCCTAATAATGAAAGCCACTAAACCCTCAATGTAATAGAGCAGTGATGGCAAATCTTTTTGGCGCCGAGTGCCTAAACTTCAACCCAAAACCCACTTATTTATCGCAAAGTGCCAACGTGGCAATTTAACCTGAATAATGAGGTTTTACTACCCCAAATAATGATAAACAAGGCAGAGTTCAGCTAATTGTCCTAATAAAAATGTAATAAATACACTTTTAGGCCCCTTCATATTTTTCTGCTTTTCAAATATTACGTTTAGCAACAATAAGAAAGAAAAACTTTTGAATGTCGCTACGGTACGAACGTGCGGTCTCGATGCTCTGAGACTGCAGCTGATACTTTTGTCACTGGGGGGTCCAATTGGGGGGTCCAATTGGACCTAAACCATCCCGTAGAGATGGTAAACAGGAAGACCACATCTTGCTGATATCAGGGACAACGCAAGTCTCTGATTGATACTAGATAAGGACTTCAAGCTGGTGACTAACGGCAGCCTAGGCTGATGAAGCGGGGATGGCTAAGGAACGGAAGAAATGGAAAGAGAAAGTGTGTCCATCTGGTGAGGAATCCTTTTTGTTTTGAAAAAGACTGCCCTAAAAAAAAACACCCTTCTTTTTTTCATGCTAAATTAAATCCTTAAGCAGAAGTTAGCGGTGGAACTGATCTTCTTCGGTCGGGCTGCGGGCGGGCGATCTGAGCAAACACGTGGTTCTCCCTGGTGAAGGGCTGGCGCTCCAGCTCGGGCGCGAACGGAGAAGTTTCTCTTCTCAGAAATGTATTCTCAGTGGAGCTCCTGAAAGGGACAGGCAGGCTGCCACACTCCACTGAGAAGACATTTCTGAGAAGAGAAACTTCTCTGGTTGGGCTGCACCCATGCGATCCAAGCAACCACGTGGTTCTCCCTGGCGACAGGCCGGCGCTCCAGCTCGGGCACGACCGGAGAAGTTTCTCTTCTCAGAAATATCTTCTCAGTGGAACTGTGGCAGTGGCAGCCTGCCTGTCCTTTTGAGGTACTTCGACCCCCGGGAGGGAGGGTGCAGGGGGGCGTAACTCCAGCCTCACACACACAAACACACGTTGCTCAGTAACCCTAATCTTCGAGCTCTTATCCGCGCTCTCCTCGGCTCCTCACGACTGCAATAGATGTCCAGCATTGGCTTTTGGGGCTAGGGTTTCTGGCCCCCGCTGCTTCTGGACATCTATTGCCGTCACGAGGAGCTGAGGAGAGCGCAGAGAAGATCGCGAAGGTTCTTGGCACTCCAGGAAGCTATGAAAGTGGCTGGGAGAGGAGCATGGCTTGGTTTAGCCTCCCTGGACATCGCAGCAGCAGCCCCAAGTGCGCGATCTCACCATTTTTTGCATCGGGGCATGCTGCAAAGGGGGGCGTGAAGACCTTTTCCAGCTGGCGCAAAGGACTTCCCCAGACTTGCTTTAGTGAGCACGGGCCTGCACCTCCACCACTAACAATCCGGAAAGGGTCTTTACTCTCTCTCTCTTGCAGCACGCCCCAATGCAAAAAACGGCAAGGACTTGCAAGGGCCCCGAACTTGGGCCGGCCGCACCGGGTAAGCTCCTGCCACCCCCTCCCACCCCCGCACTTTCTGGTGGCCCTGCGCTATAAGCGAGCCCGGGATCCTTGCAAGGCCACAAAAGGTCACCAGACTCGCTTATAGTGCAGGGCCACGACAGCCCTCTCCCCCCCCCCCCATGCTTAGTTGCAGCTTACTTACCTTCTCGGAGTCGGCAGGCAGCAATAGAGTGCCAAACAGGAAAAAAGGTAAGTGGGTTTAGATAGGGTTCTTAGAGGCGGGCGAGGCGATTGGTGAGGTAGCCAATCAGTGAGCGGTGGGCGGGGCTAGGATAGTGCAGATGGGCAGGGGGAGCGAGCAATGGAGTGGCTTCTGGATGGGCAGGGCGAGCGAGCGAGTGAGTGACAGGGGCGGGGCAGGAACTTACTTCCAGGTTCATTGACCATCTGGTTCGTCCGATCCGGTGAGAACCGGCAGAAACCCACCACTGCTCAAGACCCAACAACGGTGAATTAGCCCTCAGCCATAATAGCAATTGCCCAGAACCCTCTTCATTACATCATCACCCTGCAAGATTCAACCAAGCCTGGGACTCAAGACAACCTACAAAGTTACCTCTGCATGGCCTCATGGGAGTCTGACAACCAATCAGAATACATTTGTGACACAGGAACAGGAAGCTCCAAGGCGGGGCCCAAGAGAGGGTATATAAATCTCTCTCTCTCTCCCTCCCTCTCTCTCTCTCCCTCCCTCCCTCCCTCCCTCCCTCTCTCTCTCTCTCTCTCTCTCTCTCCTCCATGTGCTCATTTCGCCCATAACTCAAAAAAACCCATGTGGTCATGTCCACCATTAAACCATCTTTCCAAGTGGCTTCCATGTTTCCAGTGTCTTTCTCCCCACTTGGAACTGAACCCAGAGGGAGATTTCTTCTGACATAGGGCCCACAGATTATCCATCTCCCTTGATGATAGCAAAATGACGATGAATTTTAAGTTTCAAATGCTGATTGTGAATTATTTTTGTTGCAGATTAATACACAGGGGAATGAATCGGTGGAAAAGAATCTTCCAGTTGGAAGAACCTGACTTTCTCCATGTCGGCTTCAATGTTATGTTTAAGATTTCGGCTTGTACACCGAATAAAATCATCCTTAGGGGAGGCGAATCCCGTGGCTTCGTCTTGCAGTTAGGTCCAATTGCAAGGGGTGCCTGGGAGCCTGCTCTTTGCGCCTGGCTCCCAGCTGGCGTTCCCTCTCCACGGCCTCCACAGCTTCCACCACGGCTCGGGAAGGCACATAGATGGTCTTTATTATTTATTTATTACTTGAACTTATTAGTCGCCCCCTCTCCCCACAGGGACTCGGGGCGACGTACAAAAGTATTATATAGCGTACAGAGGAGGTAAGAATAAATAAATAAGTTACAATACCTAAAAAAGTTAAAACCCCAGTGAAATTAACCCTTAAAAACTAAAATTACCAATTAAAAATGCCCTGGGCTGGAGAGGTTGTAGAATTATGCCAGGTCAGCTAGTCGAAACAGGTAGGTTTTCAGCTTCATACGGAAGGAGCGAAGGTCGGTTGTTGTCTTGATGTCTGGGGGGAGGTCATTCCAAAGGGTGGGGCCCACTACAGAGAAGGCCCTACTCCTGGGCGCTGCCCTCTGGCACTCTCTGGAGGACGGCACCCGGAGTAGTCCCTCTCTGTGTGAGTGGACGGGTCGCAGGGATGTATGGGGCAGGACGCGATCCCGCAGGTAACTAGGCCCTGTGCCATGGAGCGCTTTGAAGGTGGTAACCAGCACCTTGAAGCGCACCCGGTAGGCCACAGGAAGCCAGTGCAGCTCGCGCAGGATAGGTGTTATATGGGAGAACCTCGATCTCCCCATAATTACCCGCGCGGCTGCATTCTGGACCAACTGCAGTCTCCGGGTGCACCTCAAGGGGAGCCCCATGTAGAGAGCATTACAGTAGTCCAGGCGAGACGTCACCAGCGCGTGAGTGACTGGTCTTGACATAGATAGGCGATGCTGCTTTCCCCATGGGCTTCTTCTCTTCCTCCATCTTCCCTGAGTCTTTAGGCTTCCCAGGTTTGGGTCGGTACTGGGGCTCATGACCCCGGACAGCACCCCAAAATTCAGGGTGGCTGGTGAAGTACTTTAATGGAGATTCGGGTTAATGTCAAGGTTCCAAATAGCATCCAAAAGTAAATCAGAGTCCAAGGCAAAGTATTGCTCAAAGTTCCAATTTATGAATGCAATGCGAGGTCCGTTGTTAATAAGGCCCCCCTCATTTACGATCTAATTCTTGAGGGGGAGCCGGACCTCGCAGGAATAACGGAGATCTGGTTGGGCCACGAGGGAGGTTTACCCCTCGTGGAAATGTGCCCACCAGGTTACCGAGCATTTCACCAGCCCCGGGCCCAGGGAAGGGGCGGTGGGGTAGCAGCGATTATTCGGGAGGATTTAGAGCCGAGGGAGTCCACTGTGCCACAGACGTCCGGGTGTGAGTCCCTTGTCGTGAAATGGGGCCCTGGGAGACAGCTGGGCCTGCTGATAGTATACCTGGCTCCTCGCTATACATCAGCGGCCCTGCCTGAACTCCTCGAGCTGATCGCATCGGTGGCGGTTGAGACCCCCAAACTTTTAGTGATGGGGGATTTTAACCTGCCATCGGTGGGAGAAGCATCCGAGGGGGTTCGGGAGTTCATGGCTTCCATGACAGCCATGGACCTGACTCAATTGATTCAGGGCCCGACACACGAGGGAGGCCACACCTTGGACCTTGTTTTTGTCTCTGGCCAGTGGTTGAGTGATCTGGGAGGAGGGAATTTAACCATCACTCCCCTGTCATTGTCAGATCACTCACTCCTCCGACTTGACTTCCCTGGTGCTACCCCCCGCTGCGGGGAGGCGGAACCGGAAAACACTAGATGGTTCCGCCCCAGGCGCCTGATGGAACCAGATAGGTTCCAGATGGAGCTTGGGCCACCTCCTGTAGCCCTGACCCACCCCCGGGTAGAGGACCTGGTGGTCGCGTGGAATAATGCGACTACCGGGGCCTTGAACCGGGTGGCGCCTTTGCAGCCTCTCCGGCGGCAACGATCCACCCTGGCCCCTTGGTTTACCGAGGAGCTAAGGGTGATGAAGCGCCGCAAGAGATGCCTAGAGAGTCGTTGGAGATCCTCCCGTTCCGAATTTGACCGAACACAGGTACGAACCCATTTAAGGACGTACCTTGTGGCATTGAGAGCGGCCAAACGTCAATATTGTGCCGCTCTCATTGCATCCGCAGAGAACCGCCCTGCCACCCTGTTTCGGGTGTCCCGCTCCCTCCTGTTTCAGAGGCCGCGGGAGGCCCCTTTACAGGGTAGGGCAGAGGAATTTGGGAAATTTCTGCAGGATAAAATCGCTCAAATCCGGAAGGATTGGGTCCCTTTCAGTGGTCTAGTGGAGACGTCCACGGCGAGTCTTGAGAGACCAGTCTGGGAGGAGTTTGACTTGGTTGCCATCGAGGATTTGGACAGAATGCGTGGACGACTGCGACCCACCACATGTTTACTGGACCCGTGCCCCTCCTGGCTTGTACTGGCATCCTGGGAGGTTACACGTGACTGGCTCCTGGGCCTAGTGAACGCTTCGTTGGGTGAGGGGTCTCTTCCGGCCGCCTTGAAAGAGGCGGTGGTGAGACCCTTGCTCAAGAAGCCTTCCCTGGACCCTACGGAGCTGGCCAATTATCGTCCTGTCTCCAACCTTCCCTTTTTGGCGAAGGTTGTAGAGAGTGTGGTGGCTTATCAGTTTCCACGACATCTGGAGGAAAATGATTATCTAGACCCGCGCCAGTCCGGCTTTCGCCCCGGGCACAGCACGGAGAGGCCTTGGTCGCGTTGGTGGATTATCTCTGGAGGGCCAGAGATAGGGGTTGTTCCTCTATCCTGGTCCTGTTAGATCTCTCGGCGGCTTTTGATACCATCGACCATGGTATCCTGTTGCACCGACTGGAGGGGTTGGGGGTTCGGGGCACCGTTTTGCGGTGGTTCGGCTCCTACCTTTCCGGCCGGACGCAACGTGTGTTGGCAGGGGAGCAGAGGTTGACCCTAAGCCCCCTTACTTGTGGGGTGCCACAGGGGTCGGTCCTCTCGCCACTCCTGTTCAACACATATATGAAGCCGCTGGATGAGATCATTCGTGGTTTCGGGGTGGGATATCATCTGTACGCTGATGATACTCAGCTGTACATTTCCACCCCGAACCACCCCAACGAGGCCGTCGAAGTGATGTCCCGGTGTGTGGAAGCCGTACGGGTCTGGATGGATGACAACCGACTCAAGCTCAACCCCTCCAAGACGGAGTGGCTGTGGGTTCCGGCCCCCCGGTTCAACCAGTTAATTTCATCTCTGGCCATCGGGGGCGTACAACTGGCCCCCGTGGAGCGGGCGCGCAATTTGGGCATCCTCCTGGATGCCCGGCTGTCCATGGATGACCATGTGACAGCCGTGGCAAGGGGGGCGTTCCACCAGGTTCGCCTGGTGCGCCAATTGCGCCCCCTATTGGGCCGGGATGCCTTACGCACAGTCACTCATGCGCTGGTGACGTCTCGCCTCGACTACTGCAACGCTCTCTACATGGGGCTTCCCTTGAAATGCACTCGGAGACTACAGTTGGTCCAGAATGCGGCCACGCGGGTGATTATGGGGAGTACAAGGTACTCCCATGTGACACCTCTCCTGCGCGAGCTGCACTGGCTTCCTGTGGTCTATCGGGTGTGTTTCAAGGTTTTGATAACGATCTTTAAAGCGCTCCATGGCACAGGACCTAGCTACCTGCGGGATCGTATCCTGCCCCATACATCCCTGCGACCAATTCGCTCGCACAGAGAGGGACTTCTCCAGGTGCCGTCCACCAGACAGTGTCGGGGGGCGGCGCCTAGGAGCAGAGCCTTCTCTGTGGCAGGCCCAGCCCTGTGGAATGACCTCCCCCCGGATATCAGGACTACCTCTGACCTCCGCTCCTTCCGTGCAAAGCTCAAGACCCACCTTTTCCAAGTAGCTGGCCTGGCTCAACCATAGTTTGATCATATCGCTCCTGACGGGTTTTTAATCTTGTAATTTTACTTAGGGGATTTTAAATTGCAATCTTAATTCTATTTCCATTTATCTGTCTACCTCCTCCACGTATACGTCTATATTTATGTGTATGTACTGTCTATATTTGTATTTTATGTGTTTTTATTGTATGCCGCCCAGAGTCCTTCTGGAGAGGGTGCGGCTAACAAATAAAATTTTATTATTATTATTATGAAGAGAGCCATGTTGGCCCATCTGGGAAAAAACTAAATCAGAAAGCTTCCTGGTTTTCCCCACCCAGTTGAAAGTTCAAGATCTTTCCCCCACACCCACAAGCCCATCCCATGGTCCAATCTCCCACTGCCATGCTGGCAGCTTCCACCCATCAAGTTCCGGTCAGGTGCAGAGGTGCAGAGACAAAGGATGACCTTGGCTTTCTAGAAAGAATTTTGTTATGGCTACATATCATCTAACTCCGTACAATCCCCCGTCCCATTTTCCCACAATAGAAAAATGCATAGTAGAATAATAGAAAGTATGGCAGGCCAAAGATCCAAAAGAAAAGATGGCTGCAGGCCTGACATCGACACTTTTCCAATCCAGAGAAAAGGAACTAACTAGGTAATAACTTGAAAGGATATTTGGAGTTACTCCAGTCATCCATCAGTGGGGGGGGGGGGGGGGGGATTCCTGTTTGCAAGGCTTAAAATAGGCATCTAAGATCAATTGTCTTTTTTAAACAGAGATGCATTTAATTCTCTTGTGGTCTCTAAGGTTTTCATGTTTTAAAGGCACTTCCTTCTGTTCTACTCAAGAACAAGATTCCTACAATTACCCTTATGTAGCCAAGCTGAACCACCAATAGACTAATTAATACTAAGGAAAGGGAGATGTAATGGAGTGTGCAGCTAAAGAAAGAGTAGTGGGTGGGGAATGTTGGCTTTAGCACTGCAGGCCAGCTTCCCAGACAGAAGGCAGCACATTCCAAGGAGGGCCTTAAGACAACAGCCTGCACAATCCTAAAAAGGAGGAGGGACAACATTCAGGCTACCCACAGACTAGGATGTCCCCAGAAGGTTGTAGCTTTAGTCTGGCAAGATTCTGTCTCTTAGTTGTAAGCAGATAAAGAACTGGGTTCAATTGGTGTCATCTCTGAGTTTAGACCTGGAAGGAGGAGGAAGATGAGGAGGAAGGGGGAGGAGGAAGGGGGAGGAGGGGGAGAAGGGGGAGGGGGAGGGGGAGGAGGAGGAGGAGGAGGAGGAGGAGGAGGAGGAGAGGAGAAGAAGAAGAAGAAGAAGAAGAAGAAGAAGAAGAAGAAGAAGAAGAAGAAGAAGAAGAAGAAGAAGAAGAAGAAGAAGAAGAATTCAGGAGAGTTCTCCTTGGTTTTAGGTTAAATTTCTATGATCTTCCATATGTTACTTCTTGTCTTGCCCTCAGGTGCTTTGGCATATAAGTCAACCGCCCTCTTCTCTTGACATTGCCTCAAGTGCCGGAAGACTCCTATCAGTCTTGAATGAATGGTACAAATATAACTCCAAAATGTTGGGCAAGATTTAATGGTTTGGGGTTTTTGTTTGTTTGTTTTTTTTTTAAAAAAGAAATTTAACATCAATGCTCTTACAGCAGTTCCGTCTATATTGCAGCTGCTAGTTTTATTTATTTATTTATTTGCAAAAATAGTTTAGGAACTTCCTGAAAGGCAAATGATACTCTTAAAACAACGAGGACATTAAAGAATCCTCTTGAAACCCAGCTGTAGATTTCTGCCTGCTATCTGAAAATTAGTCCTACCAATCTGGTGACAGTATATGGGAACTTTGCCAAGCGAAGGGGGGGGGCGAGTCAAATGGGCACATGAAGCGAGCCAAGGGAAATAAAGCTAAATTATTGAAGTGGGTTCATTTCGGGTCAGATTTAACCTGTGTTGTATACAATGGCATGATTTGAAGCAAACTCATTTCAATACAAGATATTGCAAAAATAATTGCTTCAAACCAGTGGTGAAATTCAATTTTTTTTATTACTGGTTCTGTGGGCGTGGCTTGGTGGGCATGGAGTGGCTTGGTGGATGTGGCAGGGGAAGGATACTGCAAAATCCCCATTCCCTCCCCACTCTAGGGCCAGCCATTGGTGGCATTTGCCAGTTCTCTGAACTACTCAAAATTTCTGCTACCGGTTCTCCAGAACCTGTCAGAACCTGCTGGATTTCACCCCCGTTTCAAACGTAGCATTGAAGAGAAGGGAAGGCCCTTAATATGGTATAGCTTTATCTGAGATTAAAATAAAATAATACAATAAAATAAACATATTCAAGCTATTACATTCATTGAGAAAAATGCAAGTCTTGTTTGTGTAGAATGGCACAAAGAGATTCAATTGAAAATACTTTCTCCTTTTCATTTACCTCAACCCCACGCCCCAATTTTTGTTTATTAACTTATCAACATATAAAATGCAAGAAGCAACACACAGACTATAAGCCAGAAATATATCTGTTAGGCATCATACCAGAAAAATACAATAAAGGGAATATATATTTAATATTACTGTGTTTCCCCCCAAATAAGACAGGGTCTTATTTTCTTTTGACCCCCAAAATAAGCACTTGGCCTTATTTTCGGGGGAGGTCGTATTATTTTTGAGGTACAGGAGGCGGCAAGCATGGTCAACTCATGGCTGCTGCTGTGTTGCAATATTTTTGGGGAGGGCTTATTTTCAGGGGAGGGCTTATTTTAGTGCATGCGCTCAAAAGCTCAATTGGGCTTATTATCTGGGAGGTCTTATTTTTGGGGAAAACAGGGTACATGTCTTTATGGAAGCAAGAGTTGTATATGCACCACGCTGGAAACCAGCCATAGAAGAAGAGGCCATTTTTTTAAAAAAAAAATGCTAGATTGTGCAGAAATGGATAAGTTGACATTTAAGAGAAAAGATAAGGAAGATATAGAATGTTTTCAAACAGGGGACTTAGTCTATCAATGGTTGGACAATAGAAGTAGAAATTGGAAAAATACAATTTTGTATGTCTTATGTTTAATATACGACTATATTATATACTATTATATAAACAAATTAACCCGGACAATAAGCTGTTCATGAAACAGGTAGGCATTTTAAGAAAAATATATCAATACATTGATTAAAAAAACACATATAAAATGCAAGGAAAAATAAAAACAGTGAGAAAGTAAGAGAGGAAAAAGGGAAGAGGAGAACGTGTAGAATAGAAAGAGAAAAAGAAAGAAAAGCTTTGGCTTTGGATTCTTTTTAGTCTGATAGAGTAAGGTAACCACATACAGCAAGTGATGACATTCACCCGGTTCAGATCGGTTCAGGTGAACTGGTATGGTGATCTGCGTGCAGGCTCTATGCCGTCCTATTTAGCCACGTTTTCTAAGCCATGCACATATGGGTAAGCCACATGCGCAAGCAAAGCAAGCATGTGTGCATGTATACTCGCAGTTTTGGTGTGTGGTGAACCTGTGGTAAAATTATCTGAAACCCACCTCTGCATACAGCAATGGTGGGTTTCCTAACAGTTCAGACCGATTCAGTCAAACTGGTAGTGGTTTGGCAGCCTGGGCCACTGGAACCAACAGCGACCCAGGCCTGCCACACCCAGGGCCGGATTTTCCTATAGGCTAACTAGGCTTCAGCCTAGGGCCTCAAGATCAAGAGGGCCCTTTTATTTTTATTTATTATCCATGCCACATTTTTAATAAAGGTTAGTACCAATTACAATATGTTTCATTTAATATATTGATATATATCACAGTAATGATGTATTTTATTATCTCTCATGTAATTTACTAACTTAAAAATGGGAGGTGAAAGGGCCCCATAAGTGGAATAGCCTAGGGCCTCTTTTCATCTAAATCCGGCCCTGATCACACCCCTGAAGCGGTTCTCCGGGCGAACCTATCTCATCAGCAAAACCCAAGATCAACATTTCATTTGTTTCCCACCTCACACCCAAGTCCATAAGCGGGTCCCAAGTGGAAATAAAATTAGATGTATCTCTTCTTTGATTAAAGCAGTCAATTTAGTCATTTCTGCTAATTCCATCAGTTTTTCCAGCCAGTCATCCATTGTGGGAATTAAAGTACCTTTCCATTTTTGTGCCTAGTGTGTTTTCACTGCAGTCAACAACATGTATAACAACAACATTCCATTTAAAAAAAAAAAGTTCTTGGTCCATTAAGCCTAAGAGAAAAGTCTTTGGTTTTATCTTTATATTCACTTTAAGAGTCTTGGACACTACTCCAAAATTTCTTTGCTTTGTCGCTAGCCCACCAGAGATGGTAAAATGTTCCCTCTTTACATTTACATTTCCAGCATGCATTTGAAATACTTTTATGCATTTTTGATTCATTTACTTAAATTGAGCTTTAATTTTTTCAAGGAAACTAGAAAACAGAGTGAACATAAAGGGAATGAGGAAAATGAGATGAACCACACCTCCTACCACCAGGGGGCAATATATTGTTAAATTAGCCTAAGGGAAGTCCTAGAAGGTCAAGTTAGTAGCTTGCTCTATGGTGTTCATTGACATTACCCTTCCCGTAAAGATGCTTCTTGTTCCTGCCAGAAGCTTTTACCCTCAAGAGCTCTATTTTTTTAAAAAAAAATACTTAGAACAAATTAAATGGCTGGTATAAAGCAACGTGGAGCATCCAACATCCATCTTATTTCCAAGAATACTTTGTAGATCCTACTTGGGAATTCAGAAAGATGTTCAAGAATCCAGAAACCCAAAAGAAGGGTTTCTTGGGGGAAATGATAAAGAAATTAACAGATTGTAGTGGGTATTTAGTTTCCCCTATTTATGTGCTCTTTCTTGATTGTTTACGTCTTATAGAAGAAGGTTGGCAGAATCTAGAGATGGAGTGAAAAGAGGGATCAGCCTAAGAATAAGAATACTTTATTTTCATTGTACGTATATACACAGTATACTCCAGTGGTGGGTTCCTCCGTGTACAGTCTGGTACGGCTGTACCAGTAGTAACTGGGAGTAGCTGACAGAGTACCGATATGGTGGCTCGTTTGGCCCACCCACCCGCGTTCTATACCTGTTTTTAAAGCAACTGGCACAATGTGTGGCCCCAACAAGCAGCTGGGTGTCGCAGGGGCGGTGGATTGAACAGGACGCATGGCCCCATGAGCAGTGTACCGGTAGCGATGGTAAGAGCAACCCACCACTGGTATACCCATATAACGAAATTCACATGACAGCCAGAGAGCAGGCCCAACAAACATGACAATTCCCACACACACACACACACACACACACACATACACAAACCAAAAATTCCCCGCCCCTAAACCACCCAAGCATCCACACCACAGACCAAGCAGTGCTGTCCAACAGCTCATTGATGGTGGCCCTTTGGTTCATTGTTGAGTGCAATTATAGCTCTGGGATAAAAGCTATTCAGAAGACACGTGGTCCGAGTTTTAATGGTTCTGTATCTTCTGCCAGAAGGCAACAGTCCAAAAAGATTGTAAGCAGGATGGGAAGAGTCCCTGAGAATGTTGTGCAACTTCCTCAAACAGCGAGATGGGAAGATGTCATCTGGGGCTGGTAGCTGGAGCCCGGTGATATTCTGGGCAGTTTTAATAGTCTGTAGAGCACTTTTGTTTGCTGTGGAGCTGCTCCCATACCATGCAAGGATGCCGTATGTCAGGACACTCTCAATGGTGCTGTGATAGTAGGACAGAAGTAGGTGCTGAGATAGATTTATCTTCCTGAACATTCTCAGGAAGTGCAGCCTCTTCTGTGCCTTCTTCGCAAGCATGTTAGCATTCATGGTCCATGAGAGGTTCTCCGAGATATAAACGCCCTAGAATCTTAATATAGTCACAAGTGAACTAAGTCCAACCTCCCTTGAATTCCATTGACCATTCCCTAACTCCAAGCAGGTGCTCACTGGTGGTTGAGAAGATCCTTATGCATAGATCTTGAAGACATGTGCAATATAAATGACTTTCACTAATCCTTAAGACTTTCTCTCATTAAAAGCAAACAGACCTTGAAATCCAATGCTACATTTTAATAAAGTGTTAAGTAAAATATCAGTTTTTCAGAGGGATGCCTACACTACACTACATAGTGTGTGTGTGTAATACTAGACCCCACAAGGCCTGCTTCTTAACATATGAATTGAAAAGTGAACTTTGATCTCTGCCCCTGTTTAAGTTAGGCTTCCACCTGTCCACTATCTGTTTGCAAATACTGTATGCTTGCAAGAAAAATAGTGGTTTTAACCTCTATTTACCATGATGGCAAACCTATGGCACACCTGTCAGAAGTGGCGTGCAGAGCCATCTCTCAGGGCATGCCAGCCATTGTCGGGTTCTAGTGCACACATGTGTGCCGGTCAGCTAATTTCCATGCGCGTGGGAGTGCTGGAAACCGGAAAAGCAGCTCCCTGGCACGAATGTGCATGCTGGGAAGCTGAGCTTCTGGTTTCGGGCACATGCATGTGCCCCAGCCACCTGGTCTGCATGCCAGAATGGAAACATGTGTGCCAGTTGTGCGCATGCACACACCGGAAATCATAAGCTTAGCTTCCCAGCACGTGCATGCTCGCCGGGGAACTGCTCTTCCGGTTTCCGGCAGTCCCCCACACCCACTCCCATTTCGGCACTCAGTGCCAAAAAGCTTCACCAACATAGCCCTATACCGTTTCAGACAAATGGCTGTCCAATCTCTTCATAGAAACCTTCAGTGTTTGAGTACCCACAACTTCTGAAAGCAAAGCTATTCTACTGGTTAATTGCTTGCACTGTCGGGAAATTTCTCCTTAGTTCAAGAAGAGAACCAACCTAGAACTAATGAGAAATTTCCTGACAGTTAGAACAATTAAATCAGTGGAACAGCTTGCCTTCAGAAGTTGTGGATGCCCCCATCTCTGAAGATAGCACACTTGTCTGAAATGGTATAGGGGTCTCCTGCCTGAGCAGGGGTCTGGACTAGAAGACCTCTAAGGTCCCTACCAACTCTGTTAGTCTGTATTATGCAAGTGGTTCTTGGATATACCGTAATTTGCTGAATAACATTTCCTGCGACATCTTCATCTGGGAACAGAGCATTCCTAAGGAAACACAACATGGCTGACATTATTGATTCAAAGTCCTGATGCAATTCATCAAAAATATCTCTGAATGCCATTGTTAAGTGGCTGAAATGTTTATGTCCCCAATATCAAAAACAATTCTTCTTTCCTACGACAGTACACTTATTCCTTAAAATTGATGACAAAGTCTTAATACCACTCCAACAATTGGAACATTGTCTGACACCTTAATCCGTTTAAAACTTTCTAATGCCAAAACTTTGCCTTGATTTTTCGCTTATAATGCCTAAACATTATAAAAGCATATCTACATTTTCCTATATGAAAGATGTAAGGTGCTAAGCTGGTGTATTTTCAATCTTCTCTTGTTGAATGTGTCCTACTTCTTTAAAGCAGTAAATAGGCAGCTTCCAAAAAATAGTTGGAAATAGTTGGTAGTGTGAATTTAGCAATCTTTGAAAACTCTGGAATTTATCTTGCTGCCACTTCACTCTAGACTTCCAGACACAATTCACAAAGTTTTTTTTCCATAAAATATAAATGCCGATTTGGCATAGTACCAGATTAGCTTATTTGGTCAGCTCGTGTTCTAACCGAGGCTTCCCAAGAGCATGAAGCAAACTCCTTATCCCGACGAAAACCCTTTTTATTAATTGACTGTGAATTCTTCTCATTCACATCCAGCAAAGTCTTTCAAGGGAGGATTTACAGTCACAGACCTTATCTGGCTTGGAGAGCTGCCAGGTCGATAACTGCAAAACTTGGCAAGGAGTCTTGGATTGTCACAAACCAATTAAGCAAACTAATTGTCTCCGACAAACTCCACTCCCCTTTCACTCCTCTTTAATTTCCTCTGGGAGGGGCCATTCATTGTCCACCTGTGGCCTTACACCCGAGTCGACCTCTGTTCTTTAGCTGTTCCCTTCATCTGGCAACTCTGCACATGCGCACACTGGGAGCAGGCTCCAGCTGTTCATCTGCCTCACTGATGTCTGACTCCGAAGGCAGCTGATAACTGGCATATGGCTCTGGCCCCCTCTCTGCCTCCGACACAGAGCCCTCATCAGAGGCTTCCCCAGACTCCAGGACAGGCCCATGTTCCTCCCCAACCTCCTCACTGTCCGAATCCGCTGCCAGCTCTGCTGGCCGCTGGTGGGTCACAACAAGTCCTGACAGAATCTAAATAATATCCTACCCCAGTATGAGGGATAGGAATCATGGTTGGAGTACAGGTTTTCTTAGATCTATGGAACATGCTTCCCCAGAAATATGTTTGCTTTCCAACTCTGTTATTCTGTTATTCTATTCTGTTATCTCCAGCACTATCAATGTCAGGTCTAAAGATGTTTTTTTAGCCTCAGGAAGGTAACATTGAAGCTGGTGACATTCCTTAGAGGACAGCCCAGGATTTTGATTAACACGGCAGTCTTGCCAATTTGCTGAAGACACCTAGAGGCGATAGAACAAAAACAAACAGTGGGGAAGAAATTACGGAGGCCGATATATAGCTCATCTCTGCTCGCTAATAAAATTCAACCTTGCTATGCTACAGCCATGATGGCTAACCTTTTTGTCGTTGCATGCCAAAAGTGTGGGTACGTGCCAGTGGTGGGTTTCAAATTTTTTTAGAACCTATTCTGTAGGTGTGGCCTATTTTGTGGGCGTGGCTTAGCGGTCATGTGACCGGGTGGGAGTGACCAACTTGTAAATGTGGTGAAACTCAATTAACAATGCTCTTGCTTAGGAACCAAAATTTTGGTCTCAATTGTGATCATAAGTTCTCTTCCTTTTTCTTTCTTTCTTTTTCTTTCTTCCTTCCTTCTTCCTTTCTTTCTTGTGTCTCTCTCTCCCTCTTTCTTTCCTTCCTTCCTTCCTTTCTTTCCTTCCTTCCTTTCTTGTGTCTCTCTCTCCCTCTTCCTTTCTTCCTTCCTTCTTCTTTCTTTCTTGTGTCTCTCTCCCCCACTTACTTTCTTTCTTCATTCCTTCTTGTGCCTCTCTTTCCCTCTTTCTTTCTTTCCTTCCTTTCTCTTCCTCTGTCTTCCTTCTTTCTTTCTTTCTTTCTTTCTTTCTTTCTTTCTTTCTTTCTTTCGTCTCTCTCCCCCACTTATTTCCTCCCTCCTCCCTTCCTTCCCTCCATCCTTCTTGTGTGTCTCTCTCCAACGTTCTTTCTTTCTCTTTCCTTCTTTTTCTTTCTCTCTTTCTCTTTCTATCTTTGTCTCTCTCTCTCTTTGTCTCTCTCTCCCTTCCTTCCTTTCTCTCTTACTATTTCTTTCTCACTCTCCCCCCCCACACACACACACATACCTTCCAGTTGGCGAAAAATTCTGTTTTGCCAGCTGGGAGGCTGGCAAAGAAGCCTCATTTTGCCTGCCGCCCGTGTCACTTCACTTGCTGCAACTCGGACAATGGGGAGGTGGGAGTAGCGCTGTCCGGGTTTGAGGAACGGATGTTCCTTCTGCTCAGCTTACGCACATGAAAGACCCCCGCAGTTCCACATCCACAGCTGATCCCTTCTTGGTCAAAAGGGCGCCTTTTCGGTCCCAGCTGGGTGTCTGGAAGAGAGTGGCCGAAGTGGCTTCTCTCTCCTCCTCCTGCAGCCGAAGGAAAAGCCCCGGGGAGACGGGCTCCGTGCGCTGCAGCCCGGCAGAGCAGCGTGTGGAGCCCGTCTCCCCGGGGCTTTTCCTTCGGCTGGTAGGAGGAGGAGAGAGACGGATTCCGCGCGCTGCTCTGCAAGGCTGTCGCAGCCGATCCTCCGCTGACCCCTAAAGAAGAAGCGGTGGTGGATCCTCTGGGCATGCGCCCACCAGCTTGCCTGTCTTGTCTTACACAAGTTGGCCAGCTGAAGCCTCCCGCCTTTCCTGAGCAGCTGGCAGCTGCAAGAGGCGCGAAGGGGAGGCAGGTGGGGTTTGCAACCCGAAGGCTGGCATTTCGTCTCTGCAGCGTGAACCAGCTTGGGTGCGACTGGAGAAGCTTCCTCAGTGGAGCTCCTGAAAGGGACGCAGGCTGCCACCGCTCCACTGAAGACATTTCTGAGAAGAGAAACTTCTCCGGTCGCGCCCGAGCTGGTGGAGCGCAGGCAAGCGCCGTCCCGTGAAAGGGGCGGGGCAGGAAACTTACTTCCGGGTTCATTGGCCAACCGGATCGCGCGATCCGGTGCGATCCGGCAGAAACCCACCACTGGTACGTGCCCACATCCATAATACAATGTGAGTGCAACTCTGCCCTGTGCACCCTGGCCCCCCGCATATGCGTCCCCCTGCATGCACCCCACACCCCTTCTCATGGGTGCGACCCCCTCGTGCATGCACATACGACCCCTGTGCTTCCCTGCCCTCTGTGTGCATGCGCTCCACCCTCCCACATTTTTGGCTTCCAGTCTGGTGCAGGCAACTTTCCAGGCCCAAGATGAACCCTGGTGCCCCATTTTGGGCCTGGAAGGCTTTCTGGAAGCCAAAATGGGGTGTGAAGGTGCTGCATGAGGCCTCAAAATGTGAATGCCCCCATGCATGCCCCCCACATGCATGCGCGCACCCCCCACATGTGCCTTTTCTCCCATGCATATGCAGCAGAGACCCGAAGACCAGCTGGCCGGGAGCTGGCATGCGCACATGGATGGTGGAGCTGTGATGGCTGGCATGCCTGCAGAGAGGGCTCTGTGTGCCACCTGTGGCATATGTGGCCTCCCAGTTGATATGTCAGCCAAGAATAAAAAAATGTGGAACATATGAATTATGGAAGCCCTGACTGAATGAGCAAATGACAGTCCCAAAGTCCTCCGGTCTTGATTTCTTCCTTTCCGACTCGTCATATTTGTTACAATTTAAGCTGGAGAAGCAGCCATGAATCTAGACAGGGGGTGTCAAACACAAGGGCCGGGGCTGGATCTGGATCTGGAAACAGCAAAGGACTAGTCCACGGTGCTTCTGCCAGTGAAAACCGCGCTCAGGAGGGCAACATGCAGCCGTCCCGGGCTCTGTTTTTGCCGGCAGAGGTTTGCAGGAGGCTGTCGCAGCTGGAAACAAAGTTTGTGAAGGCTGTGCACAGGTCCCCCGAGCTCCATTTTCACTGGTAGAGGGTTTCAGGGGCTGTTGCAGCTGGAAACAGAGTTTGTGAGAGCCACACCTTGCTCCCCTGAGCTCTTTTCACTGGCGGAGGGCTGCAGGAGGCCATCGCAGCCAGAAATGGAGCTCTGGAGCCCGATTCCACTGGTAGAGCGCTCAGGCCACTACAGGCACTGCCAACATGGTCACTTCAAACTGGCCATGCTCACCTTGCCCTCCCCCAGCCCTCCCAAAGTCAAATACGACCATGACGCAGCCCACAATGAAATCGAGGTCTGATCTAGACCCAGCAATGGTTTCTATTACTATATGCCCCAGCTCATAATCCATCAGTTGTAGGTGGCCGTTGATTCTACTTCCAAATCTGATATTATGGCATCTGTCAAATTCTGGCCTTATCATGTTTGACAAATGGATATTCTGTGCTCCTGATATTAATCACTGAGTTTATAATTTGGAGCGTGCGCATTGATAAACAGTAATTTGCAGTGTGCTGGATGCAAACCCTCCCCCCCAAAAAACATCAATCTATACCATACGATTAGGGAAGGTCAGGGACATTAGGTATGCAATTAGGTAAAGATAATGGTGTAGATTTAGGCACAATTACCAAGGTTAGCATAATTGTTGTTGTTTGTCGCGAAGTCGTGTCCGACCCATCGCAACCCCCCTGGACAATGTTCCTCCAGGCCTTCCCGTCCTCTACCATCATCCAGAGTCCATTTAAGCTCACGCTGACTGTTTCAGTGACTCCATCCATCCACCTCCTTCTCTGTCGTCCCCTTCTTCTTTTGCCCTCCATTGTTCCCAGCATTAGGCTCTTCTCCAGGGAGTCCTTCCTTCTCATCAGGTGGCCAAAGTATTTGAGCTTCATCTTCAGGATCTGGCCTTCTAAAGAGCAGTCAGGGTTGATCTTAGCATAATTAATAGCCTTTTTAAAAAAGAAAGACAACTGATTAAATTCTGACATTGTAAATCCTCCTACACTGGAGGTTTTTAAGAAGAGATTGGACAAACATTTGTCTGAAGTGGTGTAGGGTTTCCTGCCAGAACAGGGGGTTGGTCTAGAAGACCTCCAAGGTCCCTTCCAACTCTGTTATTCCATTCTTGTTGTTGTTAGCTGTGAAGTTGTGTCTGACCCATTGCGACCCAGTGGACAACATTCCTCCAGGCCTTCCTGTCCTCTTCCATCCTCTGGAGTCCATTTAAGCTCACACCGACTGCTTTGGTGACTCCATCCAGCCACCTCGTTCTCTGTCATCCCCTTCTTCTTTTGCCCTCAATCTTTCCCAGCATGAGGCTCTTCTCCAGGCGGTCCTTCCTTCTCATTAGGTGGCCAAAGGATTTGAGTTTCCTCTTCAGGATCTGGCCTTCTAAAGAGCAGTCAGGGTTGATCTTAGCATAATTAATAGCCTTTAAAAAAAAAAAAAGACCACTGATTAAATTCTGAACAATTGCACAGCTATGCAGCCAGTAGTGAGTCGGACTTGAAGGTAACAAGACAGACATTATAATCAGGTATAGCCCTCTATGACACTAATTATTTATGCTATTATTCAATCTCCGTTCCAAAGGCTGTTTCTGACCTTTTAATTGCAATCGGAAATTTCATATTTCGTCCTGGGCCTGTGAGCTGCCTCTATCAAGGTTTTAATAAATGAAGACTTCCACATAGGGTTATTATTGCATAAATGGTGCCCAGGTAGGTGTTGTCACATGAAAACCCACAATCACAGTGGGGGGGAGGGAGAATGGAGAAAATAACTCACACCAGATGCTCCCAAACTTTGTACGCCAGAGATTCCGGTTGATCGGAAAAGTGATTTAACCATGTCATCATCGACGAAAAGAGATCAAATGAAAAGTCGAAGCTATAAGATTATGGGAAATTATGAAGTGTATTTTATCTGTAGAGATTCTCCATCATCCAGGTCATGGTTGTCCCAAAGGTGATTTTTTCAAGAGGCAACTGGGCTTCCTGCTTTTTTTCTTTGGAAGACATTTCGCTTCTCATCCAAGAAGCTTCTTCAGCTCTGACTGGATGGTGGGGAATGGAAGGATTTGTATTCCTTGCAGACAGCTGGTCATTTGCAACCTTTTAGAGGGTCATTGAGGCCACTTGGAGGTTTACCTGTGTCCTCGGGGTCACCTGAGTGGTGCAAATGGTTCCTGTGGTCTGCAATGTTTTCCCTCCTCTGGAAATCCATTCCTACTCCCACACCATTCCAAGGGTGTCCATCCCAAATTGCATAGTTAAAGGTCTGTAGAGATTCTCAGTTGTCCAAGTCATGGTTGTCCCAAAAGTGCTTTTTCAGGAGGCCACTGGACTTTCTGGGTTTTTTTTCTTTTGAAAGAATTCAAGTGAGACCTTGGAATGCAACTGGAAGGCACTAGTAGCCAATTCAGCATTTACAGAATCAAATAACAGAGTTGGAAGGGACCTTGGAGGTCTTCTAGTCCAGCCCCCTGCTCAAGCAGGAGAACCTATACCAGTGATGGCAAACCTTTTCAGCACTGAGTGCCCAAACCAGTAGTTGCGTACATACATGTGTGTATGAGTGTGCCGGAGTGCTGGAAACCCAAAGACCAGCTGGTCAATGCGCACATTCCTGTTTTGGGGCTGTTGCTTGGGCTGTTTTCAGGCTGTTTTGAGCTCTTTTCTGGTCCGAAAATTGGCCTGAACAGAGCCTGAAAAATGGCCTGAAAGTGACCCCAAAACGGCCCTTCCTTTTGCCATTTTAAGGCTGTTTTCTGGAGCTTCTGTGTCCATGAAGACCAGCTGTCTGCTGCGCAAAAACAGCCCAAAAACTGCTTGAAAAACAGCCCCAAAAGACCCTGTTTTGGGGTTGTTTTGGGGGCCATTTTCTGGCGCTCAGGCACCCACGAAGACCAGCTGGCTGGAAACCAGAAGAACAGCTAGCGACGACACGAGTGCCCACGGAGAGGGCTTTGCGTGCCACCTCTTGGCACCTGTACCATAGGTTCGCCATCACGGATCTGTACTATTTCAGATAAGTGACTGTCTAGACCAGTGTTTCTCAAACTTGGCGACTTGAAGTCCTGTGGACTTCAACTCCCAGAATCCCCCAGCCAGCTGGCTGGGGAATTCTGGGAATTGAAGTCCACAGGACTTCAAGTCGCCAAGTTTGAGAAACACTGGTCTAGACCCAAGGTGTCAAACTCAAGGCCCGCGGGCTAGACCCAGCCCACAAGGTGCTTAGTTCTGGCTCATGGGGCTGCCCTGGACACAGCAAAAGACAGGCCTGTGGTCCCTCTGGCAGTGAAAATGGAGTTCAGGCAGGCTGTGTGCAGTCCTCCCAAGCTCTGTTTTTGCAGGCAGAGCATTGCAGGAAGCTGTCACAGCCGAAAATGGAGCTCGGGAGCCTGTTTTCCCTGGTAGAGCGCTCCAGCCACCACAGGCGCCCATGACACGAGTGGTGTCGAGCTGACCACACCCACCCTGGCCCCCTGAGGTCAAACACTGATGTGGCCCTCAATGAAATCAAGTTTGACACCCTCATCTAGACTCTTCTTAAAAACCTCCAGTGATGGAGCGCTCACAGTTTCTGGAGGTAAGCTGTTCCACTGGTTAAGTACCGTATTTTTCAGAGTATAAGACACACCTTTTTTCCTCAAAAAAGAGGCTGAAAATCTGGGTGCATCTTATCCATTGAATACAGCATTTTTTGCCTCCAGAAACCCCGCCCCTTCACCAAAGGTTTTTTTGCTCGTTTTTGCCCACCCCCAAGAGCACTCTACAAAAAAAAATGGGCCCATCTTTGTGAAAAATGGGCCGTTTTTGGGGAGGTTTGCAGAGTGCAAAAACTTTGTTTAAAATTTGCCTCTTCAAAACCTTGGTGCGTCTTATACTCTGCAAAATATGGTACATACACATTTATGATTCTAAATCAGTTTTGATAAGATTAAGGGTCATAATTGGAACAACTGGAAAAGTTTTTAAACAACTGGACGACATGTTTTTTTTGCAACCAAAGAAAATACTTCAATTGGTTATTCTTCAGTCAATTAGTGCTTTAGAAATGGCTAGTTATATGTTGTTGTTGGTAGTTGCGAAGTCATGTTCAACCCATCATGCCCCAATGGACAAGGTTCCTCCAGGCCTTCCTGTCCTCTACCACCCCTGGAGTCAGCTTAAGGTCACCCCAAGTGCTTCGGTGACTCGATCCAGCCACCTCCTTCTCTGCCGTCCCTTTCTTCTTTTGCCCTCCATCGTTCCCAGCATCAAACTCTTCTCCAGGGAGTCCTTCTCCTTAGGTGGCCAAAGTCTTTGAGTTTCCTCTCCAAGATCTGGCCTTCTAAAGAGCAGTCAGGGTTGATCTCCTCCAGGACTGAACGGTTGGATCACCTTGCAGTCCAAGGGACTCACAGACTAGTTATATATTAATATGTAAAAGCAAGAAGTTGAGGTTGCCATGTATTTATCTTGCACTGTGCAAGGAAGAGGTGGGAAAGTTTAGGGTTGGGGTTTTTTTGCAACCACAGAAAATACTTGAATTGATTATTCAAGATAAGCATGAATTCCATTGTTTCCATCTACCATTGCTGGATTCAAGCCAAAACCTGCATACGTTTCGTAATATATTCTTACACTTGTTCCTTTGGTGTGACTTTTTTTTAAAGAAAGAAAATAATGGCTGACTAATTACTTATGGTCTGAAATAGATGTGTTGATTAGAAAAGTTCCCTTGAAATATAATCTAATTCTTTTGTTTGACATTTTCATGACTTAAAATTGGAAGCTCCGTGCACAAATTCATTTGAATGCCTCTTTCTGCCCACATTATGTATGCAAATACAGAATAAAACACCTTTATAAAATTAACATTAGACATCCTCTTCAAATCTGTTCTCTTATATATAAATATGTGTAGTGCCAGCAGATGTTCAGCTGTATAAGAATATTGGACCCAATGCATCCTAAGCTAAAAACTTTTATAACGCAATTGTTTAGACAGTCTGGCAGAGGGTTACAGTTATTGTATCCACCAAAACGAGAGAGATGACATCTATAAATGGGTGCAATTTAAAAGTAAAGTCATTTTGGAGACAGGAACAACAATGTCTGAAAGAAACACCTCTTTTCTTGCATATTTATCCTGAGAGTAAGTTGCAAACGTTTTATTTATTTCATCAGTTTACTAGTTGAATACCTGTGCTTCGCGACAAAACTATGTGATCGGGCTATGCAGGAGAAATTCTGTTCACAATCTGTTGGCTCAGTGGTGGTTGGGGATTGAAATGCATAAGGAAATATCGCTCCCGCTGCAATTCCATAGCTGGAAGGCATAGACATTTTGGTGAGGTAACAATGTTTAGAACTGTAAAGAGTTCCAGACGGCTCCTGAGTGAAGGAGTGGAACGTCTGCCAGTTTGAACTGAGGTAATGGAATGTGAGGCAACTGGCAGTTGGAACAGAGTTCTTTTCAGGTGGGGAGGGGGAGTAGAACTCCTTAGTATCAGAGCATGTTAATTACTGTATAAGAAATACTAATGATCTGAAGGTCATTTTGAAAAATCCTTTATAGGCACTAAGACACCTAGACACTAAGAGGAAGATACCTGCCGAATTTCAAATTTTTAGGTTTTATGGTTCTGGAGATTTCGTGATGAGTGAGTAGTATTTGGCTTTTATATATATAGATATATGTGTTCTATCAAGAATAGCAGTGGATACTTATGGTATCGTAATCTTTTAACGACCCCATAATCCCTTGTGGGGTGGAGTCTGACCAACTGAATGGAGTTGAGTGTTTGCTGGCCGGATGCCCTTCCCTGTTGCCGATGTGGAGTTTTGTTCGGCAGATGTATTCTCATTGTGCCCAGAGAGAGAAATATCTGCCTCTACCTAGGATTGAACTCCCAGCCTCCTGATTGTGAGGTGAGAGCTCCACCTCTAGGCCACTGCACCACTCAGTGGATACCAGTGGTGGGTTGCTATTTTACTGTTGCTTCGCTTCTCACTGCGTACTATGCATGCACAATTCAATGTGAATTGTCCTGCTCACATGCAGTCACTAGAAAACAACATGGAGGCAGCATCAGTGGTGGCAAGGGAACCAGTTCAGGGGCGTGGCAAGGCTGAGTTGCTGCCGGTTGTGTGACCCAGGCAAAAAATACCACTACTGATTCGGATGAACCTGGAGCAACCCACCTCTGGTGCATACTTATGGTATTGCAAAGATAAAATAAACACTGATTTTAAGAATCATCTTGTTGAGCATGCCATCCTAAGGATTTCAAATAAATAAGGTTCTATATGAAGGTTCCACTTTGGATGATATCTCAGAAAGCTTTTTTTTTTAAGGAAAAGAAATTATGGTGAGGCCAGACTGATAGGGCTATAGTCAAATCATATCTTTTAATCAAGGTGAAAGTAATGTCCAGTCCCAAGAAAAGTTGGAGTCAGAAGGATGTGCCTGTCACTGGTTTATATAAGAAAGAAAGAAAGAAAGAAAGAAAGAAAGAAAGAAAGAAGGAAGGAAGGAAGGAAGGAAGGAAGGAAGGAAGGAAGGAAGGAAGGAAGGGTGAAGAAATTAAAATGCAACACTATAGTACTTTATAAATTAATTAGTTAAATGTACTTAAACTTGCATGTACACATAGAGAGAAATCAATTGTATGAAAATGTGAGCCATGTTGAGACTCTAGAAAGAGTGCAGAGAAGAGCAACAAAGATAATAAGGGGACTAGAAACTAAAACATATGAAGAACGGTTGCAGGAACTGGGTGTGTCTAGTTTAATGAACAGAAGGACTAGAGCAGGGGTGGCGAACAAGTTCGACAAAAAGAGCCAAAATTTTAAACTGTGAGAGTCAGAGAGCCACACCACGCAGTGACCTGCCAAAACAGACAAACACTCACACAAAAGCATATAATTTTAACAATAATATATTAAACACATAATATAACATGCTCAGTCAGGTGTTTTTTGTTACCTTGTTGGAGTGATGGGATGATAATCTCAGTGGGATTTGACACACGGGCAGTGGTGGGTTCCTGCTGGATCGCGTTTATTTTCTGTTGGGCTGTATGACTTTATACTCCGGTGGATATATATTCTTACATTTTCTGTATCACTTCGTTTTGTAAGTTTCGGGAATTCTCCACACTTTGCTTCCTTTTTCTTTAGTGACCTACACCTCCCCCCTCCCCCCCAAGGCTTTCCTCAGCATATTTTGCTCTTAGGAGTGGGGCTTATTTTTGTTCCTTTTGCCTCCTCCCCTAGAACTGAAAAATCCCTTCCCTCCGCTCAATTTTTTTTGTTTATTTCTCTCAAAAAATGCAATAGAATAAACAAAACGCGAAGCTGGACAGGGTACAACCGCGCCATCACCCCTTGCTGCCCGGGGCGGGGTGGGCGGGGAAGCAGATGACCAGGCCCAGAGCTTCGTCTTCCCGTCTCTGTTGTACCAGGCGGGGACGGGAGGGCGTGGCTCCCCCCGCTTCCGTTCCCATTTGGCCTTATAAAAACCGCTTCGAGCGTGCTCGCTCCGCCTGAATGCAAAGAAGCCCGCCGGTGGTCTTGCAGCAGTGTTTCTCAATCGTGGTAATTAGAGCCCAAGTCCATATATGTTAAAATTGTTAAGCTCGGATCGCGCACTTCGGCGCTAAACCCGGAAGTACGGTCGACGCAACGACGCTTGCCTGCGCTACACCAGCTCGGCTGGGAACGGAGACGTTTCCTCAGGGTCTCCGTTCCCAGCCGAGCTGGTGGAGCGCAGGCAAGCGCTTCGACTGTACTTCCAGGTTTAGCGCCGAAGCGCGCGATCCGAGCCACAGTATACAAAATAATGATAAGAGGCAAAGAGCCTCAATTATTTTGGCCGCGTGTTCGCCACCCGTGGACTAGAGAGACATGATAGCAGTCTTCCAATATCTCAGGGGTTGCCAGAAAGAAGAGGGAGTCAAGCTATTCTCCAAAGCACCTGAAGTTAGGACCAGAAGCAATGGGTGGAAATTACCGTATTTTTCAGAGTATAAGATGCACCTTTCCCCCCTAAAAAGGGTGAAAATCTGGGTGTGTCTTATACATTGAATACAGCATTTTTGGCCTCCCAAAAACCCACCCCCTTCACAAAAATGGATGTGCAGAGGGTTTGGGAGGCCTGCAAAGTGCTCCTGGGGGCTGGGGAGGGCAAAAAAGTGTGAAAAACAGACCGGTTTTTGCCCCCCACCCCCAAGAGCACTCTACAAGCCTCCTAAAGGCTACGCATGCCCTTTTTTCACAAAAAAGGGGCCCAATTAGATTCACATCTGGCTCACCAACCCATTGGCTGTGGATGTCAGACATTTCAACCCTCGTATGTTATATATGCAGGCAGGCAGCTTGGAATTTTGGCTGCCTGATTTTGCATCAGCTGCAGTTTCTGGACCAATTACATGGACAATCCCAGCAACAGACACATTGCGGTCTAACCCTGATGTTCTCAATGGATGTTCTACAATCCAAATGTGGTAAGTTCCTTTTCGCTGCAGGGATTGTTTGAGTCTCTCTTGGAGCGGTGCAGTGGCCTAGAGGTGGAGCTCTCACCTCTTAGACAGGGCTGTAAAAACAGTATGAAGCGGTATATAAGTCTATCGCTAGTCTTCCCTTCCTCCCCCCTTCTCCCTCCCTCCCTCCTTCCCTTTCTTTCTTTCTTCCATGGTGGTAGAGTGGTTAGAATGCAGCATTGCAACTGGTAGAATGCAACTCTGCCCATAGTCTGGAGTTCAATCCTGACCAGCTCAAGGTTGACTCAGTCTTCCAGTTTTCTGAGATCAGTAAAATGAGGACCCAAATTGTTGGGGGGGGGGGCAATATGCCGACTCTGTAAACTGCTTAGAGAGGGCTGTGAAAGCACTATGAAGTGGTATATAAGTCTATTGCTAGTTTTCCCTCCCTTCTCCCTTCTCCCTCCCTCCCTCCTTCCTTTCCTTCCTTCCTTCCATTGTGGTAGAGTGGTTAGAATGCAGCATTGCAGGCTAACTCTGCCCATAGTCTGGAGTTCGATCCTGACCAGCTCAAAGTTGACTCAGCCTTCCAGCTTTCCGAGCTCAGTAAAATGAGGGCCCAGATTGTTGGGGGGCAATATGCCGACTCTGTGAAGTGCTTAGAGAGGGGTGTGAAGCAGTATGAAGCTGTATATAAGTCAAAGTGTTATAGCTATTCTGGAATCCCATGTTTTCTCCAAGCTCTTGAGCTGTGAAGGTAATCCAGATGACGCGATGGTGATAAGCTCTCTCGAGATAAATCAATCAAACAGACTGATGTTGACTTGTCCAAAGTCAGCGATTGAATTTCACAGCTGATCAGGGAATAGCTTCAAATTTCATTAAAGTCAAACTTGCGCACATTCTCGGTTTTAAGGCGATGCCTTTCCTGAAGCTGCTATGGCTGTAGCATCTACCATCTCTTCCGAGCGGAAGGTGAGCTGTGAAAGCGAAGGATGCTGAACTGCTAGATGAGCCAATGTACTCTAAATGTTTTGATGGGAAAAATAAAGTTACACAGAGAAGAACATGCTGAGAGGCCAATTGGCGAAAGCCCCAGCAATTATCTACAAAAACACACAGCTGGTGTGCAGGACTCTTTCTGGAAATGCCTCCTGTCTTTTCATCATGCCTTCCTTATCTTCTCCTGCTCTTGGGGCTAAATAATTAATAAATATCTATGGAAATCACTGCCTAAACATGTGGGACCCGTGCTGGGATTCAAATAATTTAACCACCGGTTCTCTGTCCTAATGACCGGCTGGGTGGGCGTGGCTGGGTGGTCATGTGACTAGGTGGGCATGGCCAACTTGTTCGTCTCACCCTTAGGAAATTTCTCCTTAATCCAACTGACAATGAAATAGCACAATAAAATTACACTTTTGCAATATATAGGATAGAATAGAATAGAAATAGAAATAGAATAGAAGAAAATAAACTAATAAACTAATAAACTAATAAACTAATAAACTGATAAACTGATAAACTGATAAACTGATAAACTGATAAACTAATAAACTAATAAACTAATAAACTAATAAAATTATAAAATTATAAAATTATAAAATTATAAAATTATAAAATTATAAAATTATAAAATTATAAAATTATAAAATTATAAAATTATAAAATTATAAAATTATAAAATTATAAAATTATAAAATTATAAAATTATAAAATTATAAAATTATAAAATTATAAAATTATAAAATTATAAAATTATAAAATTATAAAATTATAAAATTATAAAATTATAAAATTATAAAATTATAAAATTATAAAATTATAAAATTATAAAATTATAAAATTATAAAATTATAAAATAAAATAAAATAAAATAATAAAATAAAATAAAATAAAATAAAATAAAATAATAAAATAAAATAAAATAATAAAATAAAATAAAATAAAATAATAAAATAAAATAATAAAATAACAAAGCAAACTAAAGCAAAGCGAAGCGAAGCGAAGCGAAGCGAAGCGAAACGAAACGAAACGAAACGAAACAAAACAAAACAAAACAAAACAAAACAAAACAAAACAAAACAAAACAAAACAAAACAAAACAAAGAATGGAATGGAATGGAATGGAATCAATGATGGGATTCAATTTTTTTTACTACCGGTTCTGTAGGTGTGGCTTGGTGGGTGTGGCAAGGATTGGTGGGTCTGACTGGGTGGGCGTGGCAAGAGAAGTTTACTGCAAAATCCCCATTTCCTCCTGATCAGCTGAGACTTGGGAGGCAGAGAATAGATGGGGTGGGGCCAATCAGAGGTAGTATTTACCAGTTCTCCAAACTTCTCAAAATTTCCACTACCGGTTCTCCAGAACTGGTCAGAACCACCTCAATACCACCTCTGAATGGAATGGAAATAGAATAGAATAGAATAGAATAGAATAGAATAGAATAGAAAAGAAAAGAAAAGAAAAGAAAAGAAAAGAAAAAGGAACAGAATAGGATAGGATAGGATAGGATAGAATAGAATAGAATAGAATAGAATAGAATAGAATAGAATAGAATAGAATAGAATAGAATAGAATAGAAAAAGGAACAGAATAGGATAGGATAGCAGGATAGGATAGGATAGAATAAGGAACAGGATAGGATAGAATAGGTTTTTTTTTTAATTATGGTCACAAGCCAAGTTGGTGGCAGCTGTGCTAGACTTCCCATGTTCCTATTTTTTTAGGTATAATTTTTCATCCTCCTATTTCTGCAGAGTCAAGATTTCAGTGCTAAATATATCATGCACATTTTTTTCTTTCTAAAAAGGACCCTGGCTCATGTACTCCTGCATTCTGTATCTGAAGCTCCCCATGACAAATGGGGTGCCAGTTGAAAAAGAAAAGGTACATTTTCTTTTCTTTTCTCACGCTGGTGTGAATTGACTCCTTCCTGCAGGCCAAACACAGGCGACCATTTTCAGCAACAACCCTGTCACAGAACAAGAGATTCTGGGAATCGGCAAACCCACAGAATGTGACATGTTGTAGCAACTGGAAAAAGAAGGCAAATCGAGGCAGAGAAGTTGGATGAATATCTTGGCAGTGGTGTTCTAAGGAATTTTCTTTAACCTTACCTGCATGGCTCTCCCTTTTTCCCTCCCTTTCTCTCTCCCTTCTTCCCTTCCTTCCTTCCTTCCATCGATCCTTCCTTCCTCTCTCCCCCTCCCCTCCCCCTTTCTCTCCCGTCTCCCTTCCCCTTCCTCCTTTTTTTCCCTTCCCTTCCTATTTTTCCTTTCCTTTCTTTTCCTACCCCTTCCCTCCAGTGGTGGGTTCCAGCCGGTACGGCCTGGTATGGGCATACCGATAATAGCCGGGAGTTGTGGCCACCTACCGGTACAGTGGCTCGTTTGGCCCGCCCACATTCCATACCTGTTTTTAAGGCAACCAGTTGATTGAGCATGCGTGCACAGCATGTGATGCCTGCGTGATCTCCGACAAGCAGCTGGGTGTCACAAAGGATGCCCGGCCCCGTGTGCAGCGTGCCGGTAGCGATGGGGAGAGGATCCCACCACTGCTCCCCTCCCCTCCTTTACATGAGATTTTGCATAATGTGTTTATTTGAGTCAAGTGGCTTCTGGATGGCATGAAGAAATCACGTTTGACCAGAGATTTCATTCAGAAATGTTTTGTTCATGAACAGCTTCATCCACTTAAAAATAACAGGTGGTTATTTCTTGAGAATTAAAGTTCCACTCAACAAAATGTATTATTTGGGAACAGAGATCCAAGGGATCCAGATTGATCAGGAGACTTAAGATCAGGAAAAGCAGGGTGTTCTGACCCAGTTCTCCAAACACAACAAACCCTCTTTACCTAAATCAAGGTTCCTTTATTAAGAATGCAGGTAGCCCAAGCAAAAAGTTTCGCTCTCACGCACAGCAGGGTAACAAGTCTGTCCAGGAGGTTAGATGAATAGTTGTCTGCCACACCTATCCATCTCTGCCCCCTGCCTTTTATCTCCAGAGCTAGAGTGGGGCTTCACTAGCATTGGTGGCTCTTCCTTCCCAAGGACCAACCCATAGATTTCCACTGCTCTCCTCTCCTCTGCCTTCTGCACATCCACGCATCAGGCACTGGACCCAGCTGTTCCTCCTCTTCCTCATCAGCCACCTCCAGACCTGGGGGCTGTTGACTCTCCATCTGAGGGCTGACGGACGGCCCAGGCTCTGCCTCTGCCTCTGTCTCTCTGTCTCTCTCTCTGTGTCTGTCTCTCTCTCTCTGTCTCTGTCTCTGTCTCTCTCTCTGTGTCTCTCTCTGTCTCTCTGTCTCTCTCTCTCTCTCTGTCTCTCTCTCTCTCTCTGTCTCTCTCTCTCTCTCTCTCTCTCTCTCTCTCTCTCTCTCTCTCTCTGCCAGCTCCATTCTCTCTTCCTCCTCAAAGGTCTCAGGTTGCCTTGATGCTGACCCTGACTCCCACTTCTCCTCCTCCTCTGATTCGGCTGCTGGAGAAGCCGGTTGACAGAGGGCTAACCTCAAGAATTGTAAGCAAAAGTTGCTTGTTCATGCAGCTGACAAAAGCTACCAGCCGAATTTGGCCGTCAACCTTCAGCGTTTGCAAAATATTGGTCTTCCCAAACGTTCAGAGAGCTTTTTTTTTTTTTTTTGTCATGAAATCATTAGCTCTTTCTTCTCTTAGCCTCAAAACATCTATCATTCCTTCTTTAATGGCCTATTGCTTCCAAATGAGTCATGGTCATTTTGTAGAGGCAGTAAAGCAGCAGGGGCCGACTTTTAAAAGCATATTTCATCTTTGGGTGTCTTGACATTTCCTTCCTAGCGTTTGAAACAAATCGGAACGTGTGCAAGGATAGAGCAGGAGAAAAAAAGGAGTGTGTCCAGCGGTGGTTTTTCTGAAGTGGGTGAGATAATACAGGATTTATGGAATTGTGTCTTGAGATTTAGCAGTGTTGTAGCCAGCAAAGCTGGCAGCAGAGTCAGACAGTGAGGAGGTTGGGGAGGAACAGGACCAGTTCTGGAGCCTGGGGAAGGCTCTGATGACAGCTCTGCGTTGGAGGCGGAGATGGGACCAAGGCCATCTGGCAGTTCTCATCTGCTTTTGGAGCTAGATAGCAGTGAGGCAGAGGAACAGCTGGAGCCTGTTCCCAGTGTGTGCATGCGCAGAGCTGCCAGAAGAAAAAAACAGCTAAGAAATCAGGGTCAACTTGGGAGTAAAACCACAGATGGATGGTGAATGGTTCCTCCCATGGGGAAATAAAAGAGGAGTGAAAGGGGAGGGGGCTTTTGCAGGAAACAATTCATTCGTTCATTCGTTTCAGGAGTGTGAAGATCTGTCCGTGAATCTCAGAGACTCTGTGCCAAAGTCTTTCCTTGCACTGCACTGCATTTGGGAAATATTGACATGGCAGCTTTCCAAGCTAGATAAGATCTGTGGTCATAAATATTCCTTTGAAAGACTATTTGCCAGGCCTTGGCTGAAGGTGAATGAGAGGAATTCACATTCATTTAACAAAAGGAGTTTTGTCGGGACCAGGAATCTGCTTTCTGCTTTTTGGGGAAGCCTAGGTCAGAACAAGCAGAGTCATCCTTGGCACAGAACATAACAATTATTTATAGGATGATGCCAACGATCAGAGCCAGGGCATTAAAATCAGTAGGTACTTCACAATTGCCTTTTGAATTGCAGCTGAAGTCTTAGTAATTGTGTGCTCATTCTCATGCTAAGCTATGAGTCTTAGGAATGGGCCTGTTTTAAACATTTTTTTCCAGCCATCAAGGGTTGCAAGGCTTAAAATAGCAAGGAGAGGGGCTGAATACTGTCCACCCCCTTTTTTTAATGTTCTGTTAATCGGAGCTACATGTTTGTTTTATGGCTTAAGCAAACAAACCATCAAAAGGAAATTTCACATCTTTAGAAAATTGTATCCTAAAGTAACACAGGGAGTTGAATTCATACACCTAACCACCTCTTCCTCCCCCCCCCCCCGGGGGGGTGGGGAATCCTTTGGCTTATCTGGATACTTATCACGGAATTGCTTAACCAGTCTATCTGCCTTTACCTCTCAACTTTTTACCCAGGTAAATGCAGTCTGATTTTAATGTTTTACGTTTTAACTATATGTGTAACTATAAGCCACTCGGTTACCCTATGGCAGGGGTGTCCAAACTTGGCAACTTTAAGACTTGTGGACTTCAACTCCCAGAATTCCCAGAATTCTGGGAGTTGAAGTCCACAAGTCTTAAAGTTGCCAAGTTTGGACACCCCTGCCCTATGGTAAGACGGGCAGCTGGGACATTTTATAAATCAAGAAATGAATGAATAAATAAATACATAAATAAATGTCTATGATTTCTCTAACCCCAGATTCTCGTGCTGCAGCTAGCCCTTAAAGACAAGACAAGGATGCGTCCAGAGTGATGGCACTCAGTCAATCAATGAATCATGCATCCTGCAATGTAATTAGAACTGAAGCTGCTTGGAGCATCTTTCTGGCCAGAGGAAGGAGCGCGTGAGGACAATATTTGGTTAGTCACTTAATTATGGTAATGGAGAGAAGGCAGAAGTGACCACATTCCAGCTGCTTTTCCCGTTTCCAAACCTTTTTGACGAGAATCTCTTGCTACTGGAAGAAGCCAAATCAACATCCAAAAGCTAACTTCTCCTGACAGATGACCAAAAGTATATCATCATGCTCTCCAGAAACTTAGTAACGTATGCTTTTATGACCTCTGAGCTTCCAGGAAGTTCATCATTATAACTTCAATCCAAGCACTATCCAAATTTCCTGTAAATTAATGGTCATCTTACACCGGTTCGCCGCACTCCGAAACTGTGAGCGTGCACGCCTTCCACACATGCGTGCAGCCATCTGCACATGCACTTTGCTTGTGTGCGCAGCTTGCACTCATGCGCACGGCTTAGAAAACATGGCTAAATAGGATGGCTTAGCACCAGGACGGGTGGCCAGGCCCACCTGCAGGTCTTCGCTACCGGTTCATCCGAACCGGTCCAAACCGTCTGAATATCACCAATGATCACCACATCCTGAAAACAGATTCCATATTTTAACTCTGGCTTGTCCAGAACTGTCTATGAAATATATGCTTGCATGACTTGCATGTTCTGACTTAGGCTTCACCAAATCACGAAACAGACTCCTTGTCCCAAAAAAAAAAAAACCTTTTTATTTGACTAATGTGAATTCCTAGCATTCACATCCAGCAAAGTCCAGGCAAACAGTCTTTCAAGGGTGAATTGCAACAACAGAACTTATCAGTCCTTGGATAGTTGCCAGGTCAATAGCTTTCAGGTGCAACGCTGCACAATGAAATACTTGGCAATGAGTCTCTGTGAAGCACGGACTTAGATAAGCAAATCTTCACACTAATAAGTGGACTAATTGTCTCCTGCAAACTCCACCCCCCTTTCGCTCCTATTTATTCCCTATGGGAGGAGTCATTCAGTGTCCACTTATGCCTTTACTCCCAAGTCAACCCCTGTTTCCTAATTGTTCCCTTCTCCTGACAGCTCTGCGCATGCGCACATTGGGAACAGGCTCCAGCTGTTCTTCTGCCCCACTGATCTCCGACTCTGAAGATAGCTGATAACTGTTGGACGGCCCTGGCCCTCTCTCTGCCTCCAACACAGAGCCCTCATCAGAGCCTTCCCGAGACTCCAGGACTGGCCCAGGTTCCTCCCCAACCTGCTCACTGACCTCTGAGCTTCTAGGAAGTTCGTCACAATAACTTCTATCTGAGGACTATCCAAGTTTCTTTTAAAATAATGGTCATCACTACATCCTGAAAATGAGATTACATATTTTAACTATGGTTTGTCCAGAACTCACTTATTTTTTATGTAGCTGCAGTACTTCTATTTGCCTCTGCTCTGTCTTTCTTTTTGCCCAAGCTCCAGCATTTTTGATCACTTCGCTTGTCCTCTCCTGTTGACCCCCCTTGTTGACCCCCTTCTCCATGGTGCTGCACTTGTGGGAGTAGAGGAACTTCACCCTGATAGAGGGAGCAGATCATGATTTATGGGGGAGATGATACTTCCGAACACATGCAGTGTGACTTTGAATTGTGCTGGAAGGATGAGTCAAAGGCAATTCATAGATATTGGTCAGTTAATGGGCTCTGTGAATGAAGTGGATCAAAAGTTCAGAGGCTCATTTTGGAACCAAACACGTTTCAAATGTGAGTCCTTGGCTTGTCACAAGTGCATTTCATTTGACCCTTTTGTTTTGCATTATTCTCTACTCTTAACTCAGGTGGGGGTCCCAATCTACTCTGTAGGTACTCTTTATGTCAGACAGCTGCCTGGTCCCTCCCAGTTAAGGTGGAAACATCTGCAGATTGCAAACCTGGAGCCATTTAAGGTCAGAAATATTTCGTAACAGACATGCTACTTTAGCAAATGATATTTCAGTCTCTCTTTGCCTGCCAGGAAACAGATTCAGAGGAGGAAATGATTGTATGGCTGCACAAGGCTATTTCAGCAGGCTTTTAAAAAAACACCCCAAATACAGAAAGCCTCAATTAATGTAACTGGGTGGGAGGAAAATTATTCTATTCCCTTTTCAAGAAATGAGTTTTGATAGAGGAGAATGTTGGTAGCTCAAGGTTGAACTATAGGGTCGAGGTTGAACTTGGTGCTCCCTCAACTTGGTGGTTTTACTTGCAGGTGCTTCATTGCCAAACTAGGTAACATCACTAGTGCTAGAAGGGAGGAGGGTTTGCAAGAGAGGAGGAGGAGGAGGAGGAGGAGGAGGAGGAGGAGGAGGAGGAGGAGGAGGACTGGGGGAGGCTTGGTGTTATCCAATCTTGCTTGTTTTCTTGCAGATGCTTCATTAACAAACTAGGTAACATCATTAGTGCTAGAAGGGAGAAGGGTTTTCAGGGGGGAGGGGGAGCTTGGTGGTTTTCTTGCAGATATTTCCTTACCAAACTAAGGTATCATGCAGAGGTGGTATTCAGCCGGTTCAGATCGGTTCAGGCAAACCGGTAGTGGAAATTTTGAGTAGTTTGGAGAACCGGCAAATACCACCTCTGGCTGGCCCCGCCCTCCCACCCCTATCGTTCCCTGTCCTTATTCCCTTGGGATTTTTTAGCTCAACTGATTCGTGGGGCAGAGCAGTGTGCCGAGTCTCAGCTGAGCTAAACAACAGCTGACCAACGCTGACACTGACGGTGGTCTTTGAATGCTATGCACACATGCAAAGCACATGTATGCGTGAAGCACAAGCACACAAAAAAGGCATGCTCTCATAGAACCGTTAGGAAAAGGTTTGGAATCCCACCCCTGGTAGCATCATCTGTGCTCTCCACGATTCCCTCTCCACCACCACTCCCTACTCACAGTAACGATGCTACGTGATTTCCAAGAAAACAACCAAACTCAGAGAAAATGAAGGACCCTTCAAATTTGAATTCTCATTTTCTCTATGTGTGCCTGTCTCTGTCTGTCTGTCTGTCTGTCTGTCTGTCTCTGTCTCTCTGTCTTTCTGTCTTTCTGTCTCTGTGTCTCTGTCTCTCTCTGTGTGTCTCTCTCTGCCTCTCTCTGTCTGTCTCGCTCTCTCTGTGTTTCTGTGTCTCCATCTCTGTCTCTCTCTGTGTATGTGTGTCTCTCTCTCCCTCTCTCTCTCCTCCCTCCCTCCCTCTCCCTCCCTCCCTCTCTCCCTCCCCCCACCTCCCCAGATTGCTGTGGTGAGTAAAGGAGATGAAAGCATTGTGTGCACTGCCTTGAGTTCTCCGAAATCAAAGCAAGATATCAATCTAATGAATAAATAAATAAATAAATAGGAAGACCCAAATGGTGCTTTCTGTCTTTGGAGCTAGGATAATGATGGGGAGAAGTGACGGTTCTCTTGGCTTGAGATCAGTGGTGGGATTCAGCCAATTCTCACCTATTCGGGAGAAACGGTTGTTAACTTTCTAAGCAGTCGGAGAACCGGTTGTTGGAAGAAATCTCCTTTTGTTTTGTTTTTCCCACTTTACAGGGCTAATCCTGTAAGGAAGGCAGGAAGGAAACATTCTGAGGTTGTTTCTAGCCTAATCTTTATGGCCCTGCTTACAGAAACTGCCTCTCCAGTTAACCCTTATTACATTGTCACAGCTAAGGCAAAGCGCCCATCGACCTGAGTGACATTGAGTTGGCCACGCCCACCCAGTCACATGACCACTGAGCCACACCTACTCAGCTGGTCATTAGGGCAGAGAACCAGTTGTTAAATTATTTGAATCCCACCACTGCTTGGGATGGGGAAGCAATCAAGAGGAACACACATGGCATAGAGAAAGTGGTCAGGATGCTTCCCCCCCCCCCCCTTCTCCAACTCCTAGGATGATGGGAGCACTTCACGAAGCTGATTGGAAGGAAATTTGGAATAGGCAAAAGAAAGCCCGTTTTCCATACAGCATATAATTAACTTTCAGAATTCATCACTCTAAGATGTTCTAACGGCAACTAACTTAAGTGGTTGGAGAAATTCATAAAAGTCAGACAGATACAAGACTATTGATGATGAATGTATTTGTATTCCAATATTTGAGAGGTTGCCGCAAAGAGAAGAAGAGGTCAATTTATTCTCCAGAGCACCAGAAGGCACAGCAAGAAACAATGGATGGAAACTAATCAAGGAGAGAAGCAACCTGGAATGAAGGAGAAACTTCCAAACAGTGAGGACAATTAACCAGTGGAATAACTTGCCTCCAGAAGTTGTGGGTGCTTCATCACTGGGGGGTTTTAAGAAAAGACTGGACCGTCACTTGTATGAAATGGTATAAGTTCTCCTGCTTGAGAAGGAGGGTTGGACTAGAAGACCTCCAAGGTTCCTTCTATTCTGATTGTTTGTTTGTTGAATGTTCTTCGCAGGATGAAAACAGCATGCATATAATGATGGCAGCTTTTCTTTTTCTTTGAAGACATTTCGCTTCTCATCCAAGAAGCTTCAACTCCGACAGGATAGTGAGCAAAAAAGTCCAGTTGCCTCCTGAAAAGGAGAGGGGGAAGCACCTTTTGGATTTCCACGTAGGTCTCTTACTCCTGGCATGCTTTTCCTTCCTAAAAAAGGACAACATTTGAGGCATTTTGCCGGCTGTGAATGAAGCCGAAGGGAGGCGTAATTTTGTATCTCTTTCAAGAAAACCTTACACAGAGCTTAGGCAAACAACCGAGAGTTAGTTTCTTTGAGATTGCAGATTCTGCTCCTTGACGAAGGTCATTAAATGCCACTGCTTTGCACGACTGGCTTTACTTTTTGCCCTTCAACTTAAACGCGAAGCTGACATGGACAGAGAGACACAGTGCCTTTTAAACATTCTTGAGGCAGTGTTCAACCGACACTTTTCTGCATCTGTATGATTATCGTTCTGACATTTCTCCTTAATTCCACCATATTGTTGTGGCCTGCCAACAGTCTGCGGATCTGGCAGCAAATTCGGACAGTGAGGAGGTTGGGGAGGAACATGGGCCAGTCCTGGGGTCTGGGGAAGGCTCGGATGAGGGCTGTGTGTTGGAGGCAGAGAGTGGGCCAGAGAAGTCTGCCAGTTATCAGTTATTATTGTAGGAGACAACAGTTCGTATTTCTGAAGATTTTGCTCATTGTGTTTCGTGCCACAAAGACTGCTTGCCAGAACTTAATTTGCAGCTTTGAAACTGGGAGCTCATTGCCTGGCAATCATTGCAAGGAACTGATAAGTTAACTCTTTGAAGGACTATTGCCTGGATTTTTCAGTGTGTGAATGCCGTTAATTCCCAAGAGGTGAATCAAGAGGGGTTTTTCAGGACAAGGAGTCTGCTTCTCGTTTCTGCTAACGCTGGGTCAAAACACACTGTTCTTTGTCACAATCAAGGACCAGCAAAGTCTTTGAAAATCCCTAGTCATACCTCTTGCCCTATTTTCACAAAAGAGACATCCCTCCCATGTTATAGAGAGTTAGAAATAATGATTTAATAGAATAAGAGAATGATAGAGTTGGAAGGGAGTCTAGTCCAATCCCCTGCTCAAGTAGGAGACCATGTACCATTCCAGACACATAGTTGTCCAATCTCTTCTTTAAATCTTCCAGTGTTGGAGCATCCAGAACTTCTGGAGGCAAGGTGTTCCCCTGATTCATTATTCTAATAGCCAGGGAATTTCTCCTTAGTTCTAGGTTGCTTCTCTTCTTGATTTGTTTCCAGCCATTGCCTCTTGTCCTGCCTTCAGATAATTTGGAGAATAGCTTGACCTCCTCTTCTTTAGGAAATGTTTTTAAGACAAATTATGCCCTGTAAGGGTTTCTGGATGCCAACCTTCAAATAAAGCCTATTCAAGGATCTTAGCCAAGAATGTAGCCAAGACAATCAGTATATTGAAACGACCAATGGAATACAAGTTCTTGCACAGGAATAGGAAGCTCGAGTGCAAAACCCAAGAGAAGGTATGAAACCCCCCCACTCTCAACTCCATCTGGTCAGCTGCACCAGAAGTACAAACATGTAGTTCGTTAATAAATGGACCTTCTTTCCAATCAGTCTCCAAGAATAGAATAGAATAACAGAGTTGGAAAGGACCTTGGAGGTCTTCTAGTCCAACTCCCTGCTTAGGCAGGAAATCCTACACCACTTCAGACAAATGGTTATCCAATCTCTTTTTAAAAACTTCCAGTGATGGAGCATTTACAACCTCAGGAGGCAAGTTGTTCCACGTATTCATTGTTCTAACTGTCAGGAAATTTCTCCTTAGTTCTAGGTTGCTTCTCTCCTTGTTTTGTTTCCACCCATCGCTTTTTGTCCTGTCTTCAGAAGATTTGGAGAATAGTTTGACCTCCTCTTCTTTAGGAACTGTATAACACTTCAAGGTGAAACAGGTGCATTTTCTTCTGTATTTTCTTTTCATGGTTGATTTGCTTCTTTGGGGTGACAAGAATCTCATTGACCTCAATGAGATTATTATTATTTTTTCTAAATGACCAGAGCAGAATTATGCTGTCTGAGGTCTTAATGATCCCCCATCCATACAGATTTCTGGATGCCTACTTTCAAATAAAGCATATTCAAGGGTTTTGGCCAAGACAATTAGTTTATTGAAACAACACAATTTAAGAGTAAGCAAAAAGATTTCATAATGGCCTTGTTATTGGCAGCCAACATGAATGCTGTCATGGCAGAAGCTTCACTCAAGGCAGCGGGGCGAGCCATAATTTCAAGTCTCTTTCAAAAATGGTGCTTGGTTGGGGGGTTAGACTAGATGACCTACAAGGTCCCTTCCAACTCTATTAATCTGTTTTTTTAAAAAAAAAGAGCATGGAAATGCCTACAGTTCACTAATTCTCACAGATTTGTGCCAGAATTCCTAATACAAATGGCTTGCCGTGTTTGTCAAGATTCAAAATTCACTTACAGAAGGCTATTCAAACTTTGATTGATTTGATTTAGTTGCTCCTACTGTGATGGGAGCAACTAAAAGTCTAAGAGGCAGCTGTCATGCTCAGGAATTATGTTGGGTTTGATAGAAAACTCCCAGAGATATTCTTATTGGGGATAAAACTCTAGGAAAACAAATAATTTAATCTAAGGTTTGGCAACAGAAGCAAGATTCCTCCATTCTAACTGTCAGGGTTATCAGGGTTATCATCAACGGAACAGTTTAATGCGTTGTAGAGATCACTCCCCTCCGGCTGCCATGGGTAACTCTGGGAGATGGCCTTGAGAGAGAGAGAGATCTGGAATGTACTTCTGTTTTTGACTGCTGTGCTGCTGCATTGGTTTCCCAACTCCCTTGCCTATGGCAACTCGAGAGCACGTCAGAGATGCTTTGCAAGTTGACACTAACCTTGGAAAGAGGTTTCGACTAACAATGGAAATTGGGCAATGGTTGATAAAACTGATTTAACTAGGAAAGATTAACAGCCATTGGCAAAAGTTAATCCTAATGGAAGTCTTTTGTGGACTTTTTGCAAGAAATAAAACAATTTTGACATATGGATTTGATAATTGGTAAAAACTACTGATCTTTTGGAAAATAGATAATATGGTATAGGTCTGTGATGGCAAACTTATGGCACGCCTGCCACAGGTGGCACACGGAGCCATATTTGGTGACACTCCAGCTATCAGCTCCAACGCACATGCGCATGCCGGCAAGCTGATTTTTTGTCCTTCCGGAGGGACAAGGGAAGCTGTTTTCACCCTCCCCAGGCTTCAGGAAAACTTCCAGAGGCTGGTGAGGGCGAAAAACGGCCCTGATGGGCCAACTGGAACTTCATTCCTGAACTTCCGGTTGGGCCGTTGGGGTCATTTGTCACCCTCCCCAGGCTTCAGGAAAGCCACCGGAGCCTGGGGAGAGGTCTTGCGCACATGCGCAGGGGGTGGTGGTGGAGAGATTGAATGGGCACACATGCATGCGCATGATAGCACACTAGCAGTTTTGGCACATCATAAGAAAAAAGTTTATCATCACTGCGCTACCCCATCCGCGACAAATGGCAGCCCATGATTTGCCGACTCAAGCTCTTCCTCCGAAATCGCATCCAGACAGAATTGTCTGGGGTTGGATCCTGGCAGCCTCCCACTTTCCAGCCTCTTCCTTAACCTCTATATTAAACTGGGTATCATCTGGTGGGATTAATTTTCCTAGATCAGATTCTCAGAGGACGCTGGTGGGGGAGGAGACGGAAGACAGCATTCCATTACAGGGCTCTTTGATATCAACGGTCGTGGGGAGGGGCAGGTGTGAGGACAGATTAAGAACTCATAGTCGGTTGGGAGACCGGGGGTGCTGGTTATACCCAGTCACTTGTACCAACCCCCGCATACTAGGTGGTCAGGATCTACAGACCCAGGGCCTGAGACTGTTGTTATGCAATGCGAGGTCCGTTGTTAATAAGGCCCCCCTCATCAGCGATCTAATTCTGGAGGGGGAGCCGGACCTCGCAGGAATAACTGAGACCTGGTTGGGTCACGAGGGAGGTCTCCCCCTCGTGGAAATGTGCCCACCAGGTTATCGAGCATTTCACCAGCCTCGGGCCCAGGGAAGGGGCGGTGGGGTAGCAGTGATTATCCGGGAAGACTTAGAGCCAAGAGAGTTCACTGTGCCGCAGACATCCGGGTGTGAGTCCCTTGTCATGAGATGGGGCCCAGGGAGGCAGTTGGGCCTGCTGATAGTATACCTGGCTCCTCGCTATACATCAGCGGCCCTGCCTGAACTCCTCGAGCTGATCGCATCGGTGGCGGTTGAGACCCCCAAACTTTTAGTGATGGGGGATTTCAACCTGCCGTCGATGGGAGAAGCGTCTGAGGGGGTTCGGGAGTTCATGGCTTCCATGACAGCCATGGACCTGACTCAAATGATTCAGGGCCCTACCCACGAAGGGGGCCACACGTTGGACCTTTTTTTTGTCTCTGGCCAGTGGACGAGTGATCTGGGAATAGGGGATTTAACTATCACTCCCCTGTCATGGTCAGATCACTCACTTCTCCGACTTGACTTCCCTGGTGCTACCCCCTGCTGCGGGGAGGCGGAACCGGAAGGCATTAGATGGTTCCGCCCCAAGCGCCTGATGGAACCAGATAAGTTCCAGACGGAGCTTGGGCCACCTCCTGTGGACCTGACCCGCCCTCGGGTGGAGGACCTGGTAGCCGCATGGAATAGTGCGACTGCCAGGGCCCTAGACCGAGTGGCGCCTTTGCGGCCTCTCCTGCGGCAACGAACCACCCTGGCTCCCTGGTTTACTGAGGAGCTAAGGGTGATGAAACGCCACAAGAGACGCCTAGAGAGTCGTTGGAGATCCTCCCGTTCCGAATTTGACCGAGCACAGGCACGAACCCACTTAAGGACGTACCTTGTGGCATTAAGAGCGGCCAAACGTCAATATTGTGCCGCTCTTATTGCGTCCGCAGATAACCGCCCTGCTGCCCTGTTCCGGGTGACCCGCTCCCTCTTGTTTCAGAGGCCGCGGGAAGCCCCTCTACAGGGCAGAGCAGAGGAATTTGGGAAATATCTGCAGGACAAAGTCGCTCAAATCCGGATGGGATGGGTCCCTTTCAGTGGTCCAGTGGAGAAGCCCGAGGCGAGTCTTGAGAGACCATTCTGGGAGGAGTTTGATTCGGTTGTCATCGAGGATTTGGACAGGTTACGTGGACGTCTGCGACCTACCACATGTTTATTGGACCCGTGTCCCTCCTGGCTTGTACTGGCATCCTGGGAGGTTACACGCGACTGGCTCCTGGGCCTAGTGAACGCTTCGTTGGGCGAGGGGTCTCTGCCGGCCACCTTGAAAGAGGCGGTTGTGAGACCCCTACTCAAGAAGCCTTCCCTGGACCCAACGGAGCTAGCTAATTATCGTCCGGTCTCCAACCTTCCCTTTTTAGCGAAGGTTGTAGAGAGTGTGGTGGCCCAACAGTTTCCACGTCACCTGGAGGAAGATGATTATTTAGACCCGCGCCAGTCCGGCTTCCGGCCCGGGTACAGCACGGAGACGGCCTTGGTCGCGTTGGTTGATGATCTCTGGAGGGCCAGAGATAGGGGTTGTTCCTCTATCCTGGTCCTATTAGATCTCTCGGCGGCTTTCGATACCATCGACCATGGTATCCTGTTGCGCCGACTGGGGGGGTTGGGAGTCAGGGGCACCGTTTTACGGTGGTTCGGCTCCTACCTCTCCGGCCGGACGCAACGTGTGTTGGCAGGGGAGCAGAGATCGACCCTGAGACCCCTCACTTGTGGGGTGCCGCAGGGGTCGGTTCTCTCGCCACTCCTGTTCAACACATACATGAAACCGCTGGGCGAGATCATCCGTGGCTTTGGGGTGGGATATCATCTGTATGCTGATGATACGCAGCTCTACATCTCCACCCCGAACCACCCCAACGAGGCCATCGAAATAATGTCCCGGTGCTTGGAAGCCGTACGGATCTGGATGGATGACAACCGACTCAAACTCAACCCCTCCAAGACGGAGTGGCTGTGGCTTCCGGCCCCCCAGTTCAACCAGTTGCTTCCATCTCTGGCCATCGGGGGCGAGCAACTGGCCCCCATGGAACGGGCGCGCAATTTGGGCGTCCTCCTAGATGCCCGGCTGTCCATGGACCACCATGGAACAGCCGTGGCAAGGGGGGCGTTCCACCAGGTTCGCCTGGTGTGCCAATTGTGCCCCTTATTGGACCGGGATGCCTTACGCACAGTCACCCATGCGCTGGTGACATCTCGCCTGGACTACTGCAATGCTCTCTACATGGGGCTTCCCTTGAGATGCACGCGGAGACTACAGTTGGTCCAGAATGCGGCCGCGCGGGTGATTATGGGGAGGACTAGGTACTCCCATGTAACACCTCTCCTGCGTGAGCTGCACTGGCTTCCTGTGGTCTATCGGGTGCATTTCAAGGTTCTGATTATGATCTTTAAAGCGCTCCATGGCACAGGACCTAGTTACTTGCGGGATCGCATCCTGCCCCATACATCCCTACGACCAATCCGCTCACACAGAGAGGGACTTCTCCGGGTGCCGTCCGCTAAACAGTGTCGGGGGGTGACACCCAGGAGCAGGGCCTTCTCTGTGATGGGCCCAGCCCTGTGGAATGACCTCCCCCTTGATATCAGGATTACTTCCGATCTCCGCTCCTTCCGTGTAAAGCTCAAGACCCACCTCTTTCAACTGTCTGGCCTGGCTCAACCATAGTTTATCCTTTTCCTCCTGACAGTCCTTTTTTAAATTGTATTATTATTTCGGGGTATTTTAATGACTAATTTAATTTTTATTATTATTAATGTAATGTATTTTTAATTATTACCTCCTCCATGCATGTATGTATATGTATGTATATGTGTGTATTTTATGTTTATATGTATGTATGTATATTTTATTGTACGCCGCCCCGAGTCCCTTGCGGAGAGGGTGCGGCTAACAAATTAAATTTCTATTTCTATTCTATTCTATTCTATTGATGCATAGCCCTGTCCAAGTAAAATCCCTTCCTTCTTCTTAAACTCAGCAATGCCACGGTGGACTCCCTTCCTCTTGGCTGCTATCAGTGCTGGCCAGGCCTGATTAATAACTCCCAAAAAGGACTTGACGTTGAGTTTGTAAGACTTTGAAAACAATCAGCTCCCGGCTATTGCAGAGGGGGCAATTATAAATGGGGAATTAGATTTCTGAAAAATCGTTCCTGGCTTAAGCAAGAATTCTAAGCAGTGACACTAATGCATCGTAATTACCTGTTTCTCTCTCTTAGCTTCATGGGTTCATTTGAACAATTTACCCAAGGAAAGAAAAGGAGAGGAGGGGAGGGGAGAGGAGGGGAGGGGAGAGGAGGGGAGGGGAGAGGAGGGAGGGGAGAGGGGAGGGGAGAAGGAAAGAAGAGAAGAGAAAAGAGAAAAGAGAGGAGGAGGGAAGGGAAGGGAAGAGAAGAGAGTACAGTTGCCGCCGTTTTAAAGTGAATCACTGCAGGCGTTAAATTAGCAACACGGTTGTTAAGCAAATCTGATCCCTTAATTTTGATCATGCGACCACATGGATGATGCAGTGGTCTTTAAGTGTGAATCCTGGTCCTGTCACTTTTTTCAGCACTGGTTTAACTCAAAACGGTCACCAAATGACCTGTTGTAAGTCGAGGACTACAGGTACTACAATTAGATTTATGTACACTGAGAGCTTATACACCAAAGACAAATTCCTTGTGTGTCCAATCACACTTGGCCAATAAAGAATTCTATTCTATTCTATTCAGAATTTTCCTATTCTACTCTACTCTACTCTACTCTACTCTACTCTACTCTACTCTTCTACTCTATTCAGAATTCTCCTATTCTATTCTATTCTACTCTACTCTTCTACTCTCTTCTCTTCTATTCAGAATTCTCCTATTCTATTCTATCCCATTCTATTCTATTCTATCTATTCAGAATTCTCCTGTTCTATTCTGTTCTGTTCTGTTCTGTTCTATTCTATTCTATTCTATTCTATTCTATGTTGAAAGCCCTCATCATCATCGTCATGATTTCAAAAGCCCTCCAACTAACTGCTGCAAAAAAGAAAGTGTTTTCTATTCCATGTCTGATCCCATCCCGATTTGAACTCCTTCCTCAGTTCCTAATTTAGTATTCTTTCCCATCCGTTCAACCTCCAGGGAGGCCATGACAGTTCCCAGCCTTCCCATCAAGCCTTGCATTCTTGGGAAAAAAATATTTTCCTAAGAAAAGAGGGCAGGGAGGGGAAAGAGCAAATTGCTCGAGGCATGACAGGTTCAGCTCTTAACACATGCCGTGATATCTCCTACGGGAAGGACCCTTCCTCACCTTTCCTTCTCCAGGCGGACTTCCTTCGGAAGAACTGACAGCTTTCAGTCTGGCTAATGCAGGATTTTGCAGACTTTGACCAGATCCATGGATGAATGTGGATGTCTGTGAATTGATTCTCGGCCATCCAGTTCAGGGTTGTCCCAAAGGTGTGAAAGAGTATATGAATCAATATGAATCTATATTGGCTGCTGCTTATATTATTGTATACTGTCAGAAATTAGTTGTTTTCTTGCCTGGCAAATTGTAAACTTAATACTGGATGGCATTAAGGACTGCAAATGTTATCTCACTGCTGCGTCTCGCTTCTATTCTTGGCTTCAAAGCTAGGCACATTCTTGAAAGCTAGTAGAAGAAATTGTTACATCAGAATATCAAACAGTATAGATAAAGGAACCCAACTAGGGAATTTTCTGGCTCATAAATCCTTAAAGCATTCTGCCAAAAAACAACTTGGCCAAGTGGGGCTGTCACTCCCTACACAAGGCTATAGGGATACTCCATTGATAACGTAGACGGAGACAGGAGCTTGAACAAAAGGATGCTTTAAAGTTCACGTTGGCAACAAATCTTTGTCTCTAATTGGATAAACTTTGTTTCTATCTGCCTAAAATGTATATAATTCTCTGTGCCCCTCTTGCAGGGGGTGGCTATTCCTTACATGCTTTTATTTGTATGTTTTGGAAATAGTTTTGTCACCTAGCTTTTGCTATGGCCATAAATAAAAGCTGATACTTTTTGCAACCCTCGTCTAGAGTCTCCCTCTCTTTGGCATTTCAGTGGCTGGGGGAAACTGCTGGAACCTTACAGGTGTTTTTTTTTCTTCAAAAGGCAATTGGATTTTGATTTTTCCTTCGGAACAGAGATGGTGGAGATGGTGTTGGACTTCCGGCGGAAGAGAGAGGAACTGGCCCCACTTTACATCGAGGGGGGCTGTGTAGAAAGAGTCTCCTCCTTTAAATCCCAGGGAGTCCATTTCAGCAAAGTCCTCACCTGGGAAAAGAACACGATCCAGGTGGCCAGGGAGGCCCAACAACCTCTCCATTTCCTTAGGGCTGTGATGGTGTGAACTTATGGCATGCACAGCTCTCTTTGCAGGCACACAAGGCATTGCCCAGCTCAGCTGCACCACATATGTGCACATGCTCCCGCCGGGCAGCTGATTTTCAAGCCTCTGCCATGCATGCAAGAGATGTGCATGCATGCAAGGAGGGTGGGGGGAGAGTGGGGACCCACTCCCCATTTTTGGTCCCAGGAGGCTTCAGAGAGGCCTGCTAGGCCCAAAATGGGATGTGGGTGTGTATGTGGGCAGGATCCTGGCTACGGGCTCTTTTTGCTCCCAGGAGGCTTCAGGGAGGCCTGCTAGGCCCAAAATGTTATGCACTGACAATAAAGAATTTTTTTATTATTAAGAAGCTGCTTGGATGAGAAACGAAACATCTTCGAGGGAAAAGGACGTCTGGTGGACTTTTGGGAAAAAAACACCTTTGGGATTTGTGTGGATGGATGGTGAAGAGAAGGATTGCCATGGCCTCTTCAGAGCCTGGTTCGGAAGAGGAGCAGAAGAAGAGGAGGAGGAGGAGGAGGAGAAGAAGAAGAAGGAGAAGAAGGAGGAAGAAAAGGGGAGGAGGAGCAAAAGGAGGAGGAGCAAAAGGAGGAGGAGGAGGAGGAGAAGAAGGAGAAGAAGAAGAGGAGGAGGAGGAGAAGCAGCAGGAGGAGGAGGAGAAGAAGAGGAGGAAGAGGAAGAGGAGAAGAAGAAAAAAGAGGAGGAGGAGGAAGAGGAGAAGAAGAAAAAGGAGGAGGAGGAGGAGGAGGAGGAGGAGGAGGAGGAGGAGGAGAAGAAAAAAGAGGAGGAGGAGGAGGAGGAGGAGGAGGAGGAGAAGAAAAAAGAGGAGGAGGAGGAGGAGGAGGAGAAAAAAGAGGAGGAGGAGAAAAAAGAGGAGGAGGAGGAGGAGGAGGAGGAGGAGGGGGGGGGGGAGGAGGAGGAGGAGGAGGAGGGGGAGAAGTTACCATCCAATGCACCCAAAGGCCAGACAAGGAATAATGGATGGGAACGGATCAGCCTTCAGACACGGCCATTTCCGCCTCAGGGAGATCTGCTCAGGTGTGACTGCTCGGCTCAGGGCTCACGGCCAAAATGTCTTGTGCTGTTTAAAATGGATTCGTCGGAGGCCTTTGTTACACCTGTGTAGCTTTTTGCACAATACAAAAAGGACTCGTGCACATGAATAATGACGGGGACGAAATATCTCTTTAGAGATAGCGATGTCTTTTTGCCATGTCATTCCTCTGCCTTAGAATGGATTGGTTTTGTTTCAGGTCATTTTTGTCAGAATAAAGACATATGGATATATTTGGATAAATAAAAATACTTGGCAATCCTCTTCTCTCCTCTTCCTCTTCTCTTCTCTCCTCTTCCCTTCTCTTCTCTTCTTCACCTTCTCTCTTCTCCTCTCCTCTCCCATTCTCTGCCCTTCCCTTCTGTTCTCTTCACCTTCTGTCTTCTCTTCTCCTCTCCTCTTCCCTTCTCTTCTTCACCTTCTCTCCTCTCCTCTCCCCCACTCACTCTTCCCTCCCTCCCTTCTCTTCATCTTCCTTCCTTCCTTCCTTCCTTTCTATCTTTCTTTCTTTCTCTCTCTCTCTCTCTCCCTCTTTCTTTCTTCTTTCTTCTTCTTTTTCTTTCTTTTTCTCCCACCATTATTATTTTTACAAATAATACCAGGCAGCAAATATATCCAACACAACTTTTCCTCCTCTTATTTTCCCCACAACCAAGGTGTGGCCTTGTATAGGGCAGAATTTTTAATACACACCTTCCACCTTGCTTTGGTAAAACACTTCCTGGCTTACCAGAAATGAATGAGTATTAAGCTTGGTGGACATCAACTGATAGATACTGGTATCTACTACAGTGGTTTCCATCAAGGTCCTCTGTCCGGCAGGAACAGAGGTTTAATCCTATTGGTCGAAGAGTCTGACAGCTCCCTATAAAAAGGCTGCTGTCAGACTCAATCTTCGCTGGATTGTTCTTACTTATTGTACGTTAATAAAGAGCTGTTGTTGCCTTTTAGCCTTGTGTGCACTAGGACTCGTATATGCTACGGTTTGACTGTCTCCTCGAGGCCAACAACCTCATGGTCCTTTCTTTCTTTCTTTTTAAAGAAATTTTTTTGGTTTTTAATCATTTATGGAGAAAGGTAAAAGGGTACATAGAAATTTTTGGCAGCTCCCGTGCTAGTGGTAGAAATCCCTCCAAATCTCACAATTTTTACAATGTTGAAAACAACGTATAAAAGAAAAGCTAAAAGAGAATCTTGTTCTACATTATATCAACCATGTGTTCAATCATCTCTTTTTTTGTCACTTTGTTTGTTTGTTTGTTTGTTTGGATAGTATATCAACAATTACAATAATATTTCAAATGCATTTATTTTTGTGGCCTGAGCCTTTTCGATATTGCTCCCTCCTCCCTGTCCCCAGATGGAGCCACAGCCCCTCCCTCCTTCATATCTTGTACATTACTACCTTTTTCACTACCTCCCATATTTTCGTCCTCTAGGAGAGAACTGTGTTTTTTAATGAAGGCTTCTGCCTCCCCCACTGTATTAATTCTAATTCTGTTTCCCTCCCAAAAGATCAACATTCCCTCTGGCAATAACCATCTAAACCAAACTCCTTTATTATATAATTTCTTTGATAAGGAGGAGGACTTCCTCCTTTTCTCTCTTATTTTTTTCAGAATTTGCTTAAGGATGGTAATTTCTTTGTCTTTATATTTTAGTGCCCCCCACTTGAGCCCCTAGCACCTCATCACTCATGGTCCTCCTAAGAAATTTAACATGTACCTCCCTTGGAACATTATGTGTTCTAGCGTATGCTAAATTAATCCTGTAAACCAGATCCATATCCTGCCACAAGTGTTCTTTGTCTCTCTTAATATATTCTGCTAAAATTGTATTCATAATATCCTTAAGATCTTCATTTTCTGTCTCTGATAGGTTCTGGAATCTGAGAAAAAAGGACATTCTTTCAAGTTCTATCTTTGCCATAAAATTTTCCAATTCTAAATTCCCCTTCCAGACTGCCTTAACCTCCTCCCCCAGCCCAGCCACCCCCTCCTCCAACACCTTGATTTTTTGTTTGTTTTCTTTTATATGGTGTTGTACACCTCTGAGTTCTTCTTTGAGATCTGTCACCTCCTTTGGACCCCTCATAATTTCCTGAAACATTTGGGTAACGGATAAGTCTTTTGAGCTCTCTCCTGTCCCTTCTTGTTGTAACAATAAAGTAATTTTCATCTGATGCATACTTGGGCTGGAGGTGGCAGATGTGGGAGCCGAGAATGACTTGCCCATTGGTGGTTTTTGGGCCCCATTTATCTGCTCATGGTCCTTTCTGAAGGCCGCAAGAACATGTTCCTCAGATATTGTGGCCGGGAAATGGAAACCAGAAGGAGGACGAATTGATCAACAAGTATGTTGCGGCGCTATGAAAAGCCGCAGCGTACTGCGAGTTCCAAGACATGGACTAACTCATTCTTGACCGCATATATTGCGGATTGCAGGACATTAATTTACAGAGGAGGTTACATGCTAAATCTAACCTCATTCTGCAGATTGCCTTGGACGAAGCCAGGGCGTCTGAATTGGCTGTCAAATCCACTGAAACTCTGCAGCACCAAAATGCTCCACAAGACATGCAAAAGAGTACACACGTACATTGCGAGGCTGCAGAGGCTGAGAGCAAGGAAGGCAAGGAAGATGACAGCTGCTGCATGCACAGTAGCTGCACCCAGCCGGTGCACAAATTCAAACCGCGTCTCCCACCTTGCACTAGCTGCGGAGGAGACCATGCCAGATCGGCTTGCCATTTCTGCGACGCTACCTGTCAGTGCTGTGAGCGAAAGGGCACATCGCCAAAGTGTGCCGGAGCGAATTCCCTGCTACTACCTGGCAGCCAAGAAGCACACCAAACCGCCAGCAGAAGCCCAACCAAGGGGCCTGGCAGAAGCCACCACAGGGCTCTGAGGGCGACACTAGAGTCACCTACCATACATCAATCGGCCAAGTCCTCACTAGGCAGCCAAAAATGCTGAAGATCACAGTCCTCATTGAGGACTCTCCATGCGAGATGGAGATCAACACCGGGTCATCACTGATCATCATGCCATGGTCTACCCTCAAGCAGGCTATCCCTAGCCTGAAAAAAGAACATCTATGCACCCCTGACATTCGCCTACGCGATTACCAGGGAAACTGGGTCCCCATCGTGGGCCACGGCACCTTCCGGGTGAAATTCAAGCATTTCCGTGGCCAACTCTCAGTGATGGCGGTCAGCAGCAACTTGCAGAGCCTCCTGGGGCTTAACTGGTTTGAAGCCCTGGGCCTAGAAGTGACCGGTATCAACACCTTGAAAGATGACGACGCCGAAGCCATTTTTAAGGAGTTCGAGGACGTCTTCGGCACTGGTCTGGGTAAGTATGTGGGGACTCCAATCTCCTTTAATTTGGACCCCAATATATCCCACATAAGGCTAAAACCCAGGAGAGTATCTTTTGCTCTCCACCCCAAAATTGATAGGGAAATTGACAAGCTCGTAAGCCAGGGAATCCTAGTTGATCACGCATGCTGGGAGACCCCTATAGTGACACCTGTCAAATCGGACGGGACTGTCCGCATCTGCGCAGACCACAGATGCACAATCAATAAAGCGTTGCAACAAAGCACTTACCCTGTACCCATTGTACAGCATCTACTACATTCTTTAGACCCAGGAAAATCTTTTGCTAAATTGGACATGGTGCAGGCATACCAAAAATTGCCTGTAGATGGCGCTACGGTGGAGGCCCAAACCATTGTGACGCACAGGGGTGCATTCAAATGTCACCGCCTGCAATTCGGTGTTAGTATCGCTCCAGGACTGTTCCAAAGCGTCATGGAACGGCTTTTGCAGGGGATTCCAGGAGTTGTCCCCTATTTCGACGACATCTTGGTATCGGCTGCAAATGAGGCGCAACTTTTCAAACGTTTGCGAACAGTTTTGACTAGAATTAGAGACAAAGGCCTCTGTTTCAAAAAAGAAAAATGCCAAATTAACGTGCCAAGGGTTGAATTCTTAGGGTACCAAATCGACGGCTCTGGGATTCACCCGACCACCCAAAAAATTCAAGCAATACAGGATGCCCCTACACCTCGCAATCAAACCGAGCTGCAGGCGTTCCTCGGGCTCCTTAATTTCTACAGCGTCTTTCTTAAACAGAAAGCCACCATTGCTGAGCCCTTACACTGTCTCCTGGCAAAGAACTCAAAGTGGTCCTTGGGCAGAGTTGAAACTGCTGCATTTGCTGCGGTAAAAAGACTCCTGTCAGCAGACACTTTTCTAGTACAATACAGCCAGATCCTGCTGTTGGTGCTGACCTGTGATGCTTCTCCGTTCGATGTCGGCACCGTTGTCAGCCACCGCATGCCCAATGGAACCAAGGCTCCCATAGACTTTTACTCTAGGACCTTGTCCACTGCCGAGCGGAAGTACAGCCAGCTGAGGCTTTGGCTGCAGTGGCCGGAGTAAAGAGGTTCCATGAGTACCTATATGGTGGTGATTTTGAACTAATTACGGACCACAAGCTGCTACTGGGTTTGCTGGCTGGGACCGACCTACCCCAGTGTCGTTATAACTGCGGATGACCAGATGGACCTTCTTCCTAGCTGCCTACTCCTACCATCTCATCCACCGACCAGGCACCACTTTGAGACACGCCGATGCTCTGAGCCGCTGCCCACTGCCTGAACTTCTTGCTGACCTGACCCCCGAGACACCAGTCCTCCTCATTGACTGCCTTGAGACTGGTCCTGTCTCGTCCAGTGATGTTGCCCGTCACTCTGCAAAGGACTCCACCATCAAACAGATTTTGAACTGGGTATGGAGGGCATGGCCCAAGGGGCCTGTTGGGGCTGATTTCAAAATGTATTTTAGCAAACGTGATAAGTTATCTGTTGTAAATGGTTGCTTACTGTAGGGGGACCGGATAGTTGTTCCACCCAAACTGCGCATTGCAGTATTAGAGGCTTTACACATAGGCATCCTGGAATTGTCAGGATGAAGTCTTTGGCTAGGAGTTACATGTGGTGGCCTAACAGGGACAGGGAGATCGAAGAATGGGTGGCTACCTGCACACTGTGCCAGGAGTCCAGACCAGTTCCCCCAGAGGCACCTGCTAAGGAGTGGGAGCATCCTCAAGCACCATGGTCTAAGGTACACATTGACTTTGCTGGCCCAGTTCATGGCCAGACATTCCTCATAGTTGTGGACGCCTACTCGAAATGGCTAGAGGTAGTCATGATGACCTCCATTACAGCAGAAGTGGTCATCAAGGTACTACGGAGACTTTTCTCCATGCACGGCCTACCCAACATCCTGGTCTCTGACAACGCACCCCAACTCACGGCCATGCAATTTGAGACCTTCCAAGCAGCTCAGGAAATCAGGCATGCCCTGGTTGCACCATTCCATCCAGCCTCCAATGGTCAGGCAGAGAGAATGGTGAAATCTGCAAAAGAGGCCCTCACTAGGATGGGCCCGGGAGATTGGCAAACAAACATGGGCTGACCACTATTTGCTAATTCAGCACATCACACCCAGTGCCACTACAGGGACAAGCCCCTCCAAGCTTCTCATGGGTCGCCGGCTAAGGTCCCACTTAGACCGGCAACACCCAAACTATTCTGCCGCATCACTGCCTGACTCCACAAGCAAGATTCAGAACTTTAGCATAGGGGATTCAGTTTATGCCCACAACTACGCCAGGGGAATTCTGTGGATTCCTGCCACAGTGATAGGCCTCGTTCTTACCTTGTAGAGCTCGAGGATGGTCAGAATTGGAGAAGGCACATTGAACAACTCCGTGGCCACCTCTCCAACTCCACTCTTAGACAACCAGAGGTAACCCCTGCATGAGTTAGCCAAAGCCCTACCCAACGGAGCAAACACTCACTCCTTCCACGGCCATCTCAAGCCCAAGGGTACGGAGAAACGTATCTGGTTATGTTGCAGGCCCACAGCAAGCTCCGAGCTAACAGGCTCTAGAAGCTCCAGCTAAAGGTTCCAGGAGCTTCCACCAAGCGGAGCTGCGGAGCAAATAGATGCGTCCGACCTGTCCAAGGAAACCCCTCCGACTGAACTGCGCAGGTCTGGCAGAGCTATCCAAAAGCCCACCTATCTGTGTGACTACGTTACCAGTAGGATTGTTCCATCCAAGAGGGGAGGGGTATTAGATACTGGTATCTACTACAGTGGTTTCCACCAAGGTCCTCTGATCTGGCGGGAACAGAGGTTTAATCCTATTGGTCGAAGGGTCTGGCAGCGCCCTATAAAAGGGCTGCTGTCAGACTCAACCTTCGCTGGATTGTTCTTACTTGTTGTTCTTTAATAAAGAGCTGTTGTTGCCTTGTGTGCCTTTCCATGACTCGATCTAACATCAACCAACTGGCATTCTGAAGGTGCTCGTTTTGCAAGGAAAGGGCCAAACTCATAGAAGGAAAAGGAGCCCATTTTAATTTTTATTGTTCCCCTTCTGTATCCTTGTCCCTTTCCTTGGCCTGACCGACATTGGCAGAGCAAAAAGAGTGATTTGGAAATCACGATTGCGAAGGGGGAAAAACCAAAATGGTGCAAGGTGAAAATTATAGTTGTTCTATTCCTCTTTCGGAGCTGCCCTTCCTTATTATCTGTCAAACGACCTTGGGCGAAATGGCAGGAAAGCAATTTCAACTTTCAATAGGTTTTAGTACACAATTGCTAGGTAGCTTCTTTTAGAGCCAAATTACCCCAGAATGTACAGATGCCACTGCTACAGAGAGATTAAAAAAGGGAGCAGAGCGGTGTGTACGTCCATGTGTGGATTTTTTTGTGTGCACCAACGTGAATTTTTGGAGACTAAATTTTACAAAATGTACAAAAAGCAGGTAAGGGAACTGGATATGCTTGACCTCAAGCAGAGAAGGGTTTGTTTTATTATTATTTGGAAACAGGGATCCGAGGGATCCAGACTGATCATGAGACTTAAGATCTGACCCAGCTCCCCAAACATGACAAGGCCTCTGTATTCTAAATTAATGATTCCTTTATTTGGAACGCCAGCATCTCCGGCAAAAAGCTTCTCTCTCAATGCAGGCTAACAAGTCTGCCCAGCAGGGGGATGAATAGTTGTCTGCCACACCTATTCATCTCCGTCCCCTGCCTTTTATTCCCAGAGCTAGGGTGGAGCTTTGCTAGCAGCGGTGGCTCTTCCGTCCCAAGGACCAGCCCATAGATTTCCACTGCTCTCCTCTCCTCTGCCTTCTGCACATCAGGCACTGGATGCGGTGTTCCTCCTCTTCCTCATCAGCCAACTCTGGGAGCTGTTGACTCTCCATCTGAGAGCTGACAGATAGCCCAGGCTCTACACCTCTCTCTCTCTCCCTCTCTCCCTCCCTCTCTCTCTCTCTCTCTCTCTCTCTCACTCTCTCTGTCTCTCAAACTTGGTTTGAGAATGCGGGCTGATGGGTATAATGGGTTAGGTCAGTTTCAAACAATATACTTGGTATTTTGTCCCACTAGCCACTAGATGGGGCCAGAGAGCAACAACAATATATAAAGGTAATATTTTGGGGTATATTTGTCCCTCCGGCCACTAGAGGGGACTAGAGAGTAACAACAGTATATATAAAAATTGTATGCTGATACATGACAATCAACCTTAAAAAATCTGCCCACATTGGCGCAACTTGAGAACCTGTGGGGAAATAGTCATTCTACAGAACCATCTGCTTTCAACAGATATCAGCAGAAGACGCTTTGCTGGTCAAAGTGAACCCAGCGAAGGCTTTACCAAAGCAAAATCAGCAGAAAAGACGAGAACAATGTTTCCTCATGTGCAACTTCAGATGTGCAGATTTCCACTTAGAATTCTCCAGCTAGCACAGTCACGGCTGAGAACTCTTGAAATTGGAGTCTACTCACCTGGATATTGCCAGAGGCAGGGGGGGGATAAACATGTGGAGAAGTAAATAACTACCTCATCCTGTGACTAAGAAAAGGGTTGCTTAGGTTTTTGTCTCTTGGATGTCAGAAAGGGGAGGGGAGAGGTGGAAGGAAGAGGCAGAGGGAAGGAAGGAAGGAAGGAAGGAAGGAGGAAGGGGAAGAGGAAGAGAGGGAGGGAGGAAGATGAGGGAGAGAGGAGAGGAGTAGGGGGAAGAGAGGAAGAGGAAGGAAGGAGAAGAGTCGGAGGAAGAGAGGGAGGGAGGAAGAGGGAGAGGGAGAAAGGAAGGAGAGGAGTAGGAGGGAGGGACAGAAAGGAAGAGGCAGAGGGAGGGAGGAGAGGAGGAAGAGGAAAAGAGGGAAGGAGGAAGGAAGTGGCAGATGGAGGAAGGGAGGGAGGCGAGGAGTAGGAGGAAGGGAGGGAGGGAGGGAAAAGAAGAGGCAGAAGAAGGGAGGAGAGTAGGAGGAAGAGGGGGAGGGAGGGAGGAAGAAAAGGAAGGAAGGAGAGGAGTAGGAGGGAGGGAGGGAAGGAGGAAAGAAGAGGCAAAGGGAGGTAGGAGAGGAGTAGGGGGAAGAGAGGGAGGGAGGAAGGGAGAGGAGACAAGGAGGAGGAAGAGAGTGAGGGAAGAAGAGGAGGGAAAGGGAGGGAGGAAGGAAGAAGAGGAGGGAGAGGGAAGGAGGAAGGAAGAAGAGGAGGGAGAGGGAAGGAGGTATGGAGGGTAGGAAGGAAGGAAGGGAGAGCCATTGCTAAGCCTTTAGTAGGTCTTCTATATCACTGTTTACATTTATATTGATAGGAGTGTTTTCATTTTTATGTCTGTTTACATTCTCATTGACATCCCTTCTCCAGTTGCTAATCTGACAATTCTCCCTTTCCTGTCTGAGAACATGAGCAGAATTTCTCCCGCTGACTCTGCCCTACAATGACCTCATTTCCAAAACACAACCTTGTTCTTGCAATGTGTGCTTTGTTAAGCCACTCGTTGTCCTCATTGTGCAATGTTATCATGAACCACTGCTGGATAAATTTGACTGTGGCAGGCTTGTCTTGTCAAAATGCTTCTCGCTGACTCACAACTGTCTAAAAGCAATCGTAAATGTTTTAACCCATAATAGCCATTGGGTTTTTCCACCCATTTTGCTTTAATGGAGACTAGGAGAAGGCTTCAATAACCATTAATGCATCAGACAGCATTCCTAATGATATTAATTTTAATCACATGTTGTGTTGTTTTTCTGTTTTCCTGAATTTATTTCCACACATTAGCTTGTTTTGCCTTTTAGGAGAAAATAATAGTTCAGTAAAAGCTACGACTGATCTACAATAATTCACAGCATTGTTAAAATATTCATGACTGGGAGAGACATGGGAACAAGGTCAGCCAATGAATAGGCATAGCAGCTAAGTCAGCCAATGGGAGCTTAAAGAGATCTGAGTCTGTGCAGAGAATTGAAACAGAAACTTAAGCAGTCTGCTGCTCTGAGAAGTAAACCAGCTGTCTGTCTGGGCTTGTCTGCTGATATGAAACTGCTTGTGTTTGCCTGTAACTCTCAAGCCTTGTGTTTACTTGGAAGAACCCCCTGTTGGTATTGTACATTTATTCATCTATTCTTATGTATATAAAGACATTAAGGAATCCAGCTGAATCAGTTATCTGTGTGTGCTTTCTGGATTTGAATTTATGCAACAAACTCTGCCAAGCATAACACCCAGTTCTGGTCAGCACAATACCAAAAAAAAGATATTGAGACTCTGGAAAGTGTGAAGAGAAGAGCAGCAAGAATGATTTGGAGGCTGAAGGCTTAGACATATGAAGAACAGTTGCAGGAATTTGGTATGTCTCGTCTAATGAAAAAAAAAGACCTGGGGAGACATGCCACATCTATTCATCTCCACCCCATCTCCTTGCTGAACACTGGAATGTGACACCTGCCTTTTATCCCCAGAGCTAGGGTGGGGCTTCATTAGCAGTGGTGGCTCTTCCGTCCCAAGGACCGGCCTATAGATTTCCACTGCTCTTCTCTCCACTGCCTTCTGCTCATCAGGCACTGGATCCAGTGTTCCTCCTCTTCCTCATCACCCAACTCTGGGGGCTGTTGACTCTCCATTTGAAAGCTGACGGATGGCCCAGGTTCTCCCCCTCCCTCTCTCTCCCCCTCCCTCCCTCCCTCCCTCCCTCCCCCCTCTCTCTGCCAGCTCCATTCCCTCTTCCCCCTTGAAGCTCTCAGGTTGCCTTGATGCTAACCCTGACTCCCACGTCTCCTCCTCCTCCTCTGATTCGCTTGCTAGAGGGGCCAGCGGCTGATGAGCCACAATGCTCAAGGAGTAACATGTAAGGTGTGCCTGTAGTCAATATCTGGACCAACATAGTCATTCACAGAAGCAGATGAATTGGGTATGTCCAGTTTAATGAAAAGAAGGACCAAGGGAGACATGATAGCATTGTTCTAATATCTGAGGGGCTCCTACAAAAATGAGGGGGTCAAACTATTTTCCCAAGGCAAAGTGCGAAGCAATGGATGGAAAATAACCAAGGAGAGAAGCAACCTAGAACTAAGTAGAAATTTCCTAATGGTGAGAGCAATCAACCAATGGAACAGAAGTTGCCTTCAAACGTTGTGGGTGCTCCATCACTGGAGGCTTTCAATAAGGGATTGGACAACCATTTGTCTGAAATGGTATAGGTTCTCTTCCTCAAGCAGGGGGTTGGACTAGAAGGCCTCCAAGGTCCCTACCAACTCTTGGTATCTGAAAACAAGATCACCATCAGGCCCAAACAACCAGTTCAAGCTGACTACTTTATTATCTTTTGCTTATAATATAGGAACTCCCCAGATTGGAAGCTTATTCTTGGGAACAAATACAGTAGATGAAGCCACAAGAAACCTACAGAGGTTCAATCCTAGCCCTTTTGGGTCCCAAAGGGGCTTTTCCAGGAGGCAACTGAATGTTTTTTCTTTGAAGACATTTCACTTCTCCTCCAAGAAGCTTCTTCAGCTCTGACAGGATGGTGCGGAATGGAAGGATTGATACTCCTTGCAGACTGCTGGTCATTTGCATTCTTTCAGAGTGTCGTTGAGGCTACTTGGAGGTTTATCTGTTTCCTCAGGGTCACTTGAGTGGTGCAAATGGTTCCTGTGGTCTGCAATTATCATTATTTTCTGGAAATCCATTCCCACTCCCACAACATTCAAAGGGTGTTCATCCCAAATTGTATAGCTAAACATCTGTAGAGATTCTCAGTCATCCAGGTCAAGATTGTCCCAAAGGTGCTTTTTCAGGAGGCAACTGGACTTTCTTTGTTTTTTCTTTGGAAGACTTTTCGCTTCTCCTCCAAGAAGCTTCTTCAGCTCTGACAGGATGGTGGGGAATGGAAGGACTGATATCCCTTGCAGACTGCTGGCCGTTTGCATCCTTTCAGAGAGTTGTTGAGGCCACTTGGAAGTTTAAGAGAGTTGAGGCTAACTCCACTTGTGAGCCTCACTCCCTTCCAGGTTCCGTGCTTTGCAAAATCCACTTTGGCAAAGAGCTTTGCTCCTTTCACACAACCGGTTGTCATAAACCCCTATGAAAAAGGAAGGTCACGCTTCATCAGAAACAGAGGGACACTGTCAAAGAAGTGCTTCCCGCAAATGAACGAACAGGAAACTGGTACTTCCACCACCACCGTGGAAGCCTCTCGGGTTGTATATGCAAGTGTGTGTTTGAGAGGGTGTGTGCCTCTCTGTGGTGCCAGACAACTGATGCGTAATCACCAGCATAAATCTGAACTCTCCCAAAGCAATTTCAGCAGGCAGGGAAGAAGGTCAGAGGGATGCAATCTTTTTTTGCACAATATTGGAGCGGGTGTCGCAGAAACAGCCCTTCTGCTATTTTTTTTGTTAAAAAAGAACATGTGCGGGCATCAACAAACTCCTTTTTTTAAAAAAAATTAAAAGGGGGAGAGGAAAGAACACACTCGACAAGTCATGAACGGCTGCTCAAAACTGCCAGATGGAGATCTCTAATGAATAATCTGCTGGCCGCCTGCCACAAAAGAGTTGGAAGCGATGAAGAAGGAAAGGAATCATTCAGAAAAGGGCTTTAACCCAGCAATTCCCAATCCTGAAACGCGAGACGTCCAGAATGATATTCCCTGTATCCTTCCTGCGGGAACACACCCTATGGCTGCATGATTATATTTGGTTGCCACGGTGTAAAAAAGATGTGGCAACTCTAGAAAGAGTGCAGAGAAGAGCAACAAAGATGATTAAGAGACTGGAGGCTACCGTATCTGTCCGTACAATTTGCCAGCCTTGTTTTTGGGGAGTGGATTGGGGTTGGAGGGAAAATGGTCTTTTGCAGTTTCCCAATTAAGAATAAGTAAGGTTCTACGTGTAGGCAAGAGAAACCAAATGCACAGGTACAGCATATGTGGTACCTGGCTCAATAGTCATAACTGTGAGAGGGATCTCGGAGTCCTAGTGGACAACCATTGAAATAGGAGCCAGCCGTGTGCAGCAGCTGCCAAAAAAGCCAACACAGTCCTAGGCTGCATCAACAGAGGGATAGAATCAAGATCATATGAAGGATTAATACCACTTTATAATGCCTTGGTAAGGCCACACCTGGAATCCTGAATCTAGTTTTAGTTGCCACAATGTAAAAAAGATGTGGAGACTCTAGAAAGAGTGCAGAGAAGAGCAACAAAGATGATTAGGGGACTGGACACTAAAACATAAGAAGAACAGTTGCAGGAACTGGGTATGTCCAGTTGAATGAAAAGAAGGACTAAGGGAGACATGATAGCAGTCTTCTGATTTCTCAGGGTCTGCCCCAAAGAAGAGGGAGTCAAGCTATTCTCCAAAGCACCCGAGGGCCGGACAAGAAGCAATGTGTGGAAACTAATCAAGGAGAGAAGCAACCTAGAACCAAGGAGAAATTTCCTGACCGTTAGAACAAGTAATCAGGGGGACAACTTGCCTCCAGAAGTTGTGAATGCTCCAACACTGGAAGGTTTTAAGAACATTGGATAACCATTTGTCTGAAATAGTATAGGGTTTCCTGCCTGAACAGGAGGGTTGGACTATAAGACCTCCAAGCTCCCATCCAACTCTGTTATTCTATTCTGTTCTGTATCAGGTGCACTGAGGGCCAACGGATTGAGACAGACTGATCAGTATGAATGTGAGAAGGAACATTCAGCTTCTGGACTCTGAGTGATTTCCTAATATGATTTGTTGTTGTTATTCTTCAAACAAAACAAGACTCGATTGTACGATGACATTACATATCATCACTTTCCATGTCAACTGGGAAACAAATAGCCTTCCCATTCTTTTCAACAGTCAGTCAGTAGAGTCATGTTTCCACTTGTTCATACTCAGCGGTTCATATTTTGTTACCACTGGTTCACCATGTGCATGCGGCCCTTCGACATATGCCCCCGGCCTTCCGTGCATGCACTTGCACATGCACGCGCCTTCCACACATGTGCTCAGCCTCATAAATATGCCCAAATAAGATGGTAGAGAGCCAGGGTGGGCTGGCGAATTCCACTACCGGATTGGGCGAACCGGTCCAAACTGACTGAATAGTACCTCTGTTCATACTAGCTGTACAAGAAGCAATGGATGGGAACTAAGGAGAGATCCAACCTAGAACTGAGAAGTTTCCTGACAGTGAGAACAATTAACGGGTGGAACAACCTGCCACCAGAAGTTGTGGGTGTTTCGTTTCAGACAAATGTTTGTCCAATCTCTTCTTAAAAATCTCCAGTAGGAGGTTTTTAAGAAGAGATTGGACAAACATTTGTCTGAAATGGTATAGGGTTTCATGCAGTGGTAGGATTCAGTCGGTTCAGACCAGTTCGAGCAAACTGATTGTTAAATTGCTGGCTGGCCCCGCCCCATCCCTTCCTTCCCGCCCCTTCCAGGAGTCCCCACACACTCCGTTTTGGCTTCCATATAAGTGCAAGGAGGCCTACTAGGTCCAAAATGGGGCAGGGGGGTGCGGCGCCCCACCCCCTCAAGGCCTGTTTTGCCTGAAATGGAATAGAGTTTGCTGCTTCAGAAAGGGGTTGGACTAGAAGACCACCGAGGTCCCTTCCAACCCTGTCATTTTGATACCTGCTTCTAATAAAAGCCTTTCATTCAAATTTAAATTGCTCTCCTTTGGGAGAAAAGAGCTACATTTGGAGAAAGCAAAGAAGTCCATCTTGGAAAAAAAAAAAAAAAGGCTGGATCATTTGATGGAACGGAGAAACAAGAGCTTGTTGTGAGCCACCATTAGCCAGTGGATCTGGGAGCATATTCAGACAGTGAAGAGGTTGGGGAGGAACATGGGCCAGTCCTGGAGTCTGGGGAAGGCTCGGATGAGGGCTCTGTGTCGGAGGCAGCGAGGGAGCCAGGGTCATCTGAAAGCTATCAGCTGCCTTCAGAGTCAGACATCAGTGAGGCAGAGGAACAGCTGGAGCCTGTTCCCAGTGTGCACATGTGCAGAATTGCCAGACGAAGGGAGCAGCTAAGGAACAAGGGCCGACTTGGGAATAAGGCCACATGTGGACAGTGAACGGCCCCTCCCAGAGGAGATAAAAGAGGAGCGAAAGGGGAGTGGAGTTTGCAGGAGACAATTCGTTCATTCCTGCATTCTTGCCAAGTATTGCGGCGTCTGAAGGATATCGGCCTGGCCACTCTCCAAGCCTGATAAAGGTCAGTAATTGTGAACTATCTTGAAAGACTGTGGGAGAGGAAAGACTTTGCTGGAGAGGAATTCACTGTAAATTAAATAAAAGGGGTTTATCAGGACGAGGACTCGGCTTCGTGCTGCTCAGAAAGCCTAGGTCACAACATAGCTTCAGATTGTGTTTTTATCAGCATCTGCAGAAATAGTAGGTATCTTTCTTCACAGTGGAACAGCAGGTTCATTTTACATTTTATCCATTCTGGTTTGTCCCTCTGCCCAGAATGAAGAATGTTGTCCACCTGCCCACGGTCCTTTTAAATCAATTGAAACGGTTGCACATTCCAATGGCCCATTTTGAAATTTGCAAAAAAGAACACCGAGCACTCATTAACTTTTGTGACTCCCACGTAGCAAGAAATGTTTAGAATAGCCCAGACCAAAACAGGGATAACAGAACAGGCAGATCCAGATGTCATAAAATATTTACACTGTTTTGTCTTTCAAGCAAAGATATGCCTTCAAGGCTTTATTAGCGCTGGTGTTGTCGACAATATTCCAGGTAGGTGTTGGTTCAGTGGCATGGAATGGAATGGAATGGAATGGAATAGAATAGAATAGAATAGGGAATAGGGAATAGGGAATAGGGAATAGGGAATAGGGAATAGGGAATAGGGAATAGGGAATAGGGAATAGAATAGAATAGAATAGAATAGAATAGAATAGAATAGAATAGAGAATGGAATGGAAATGGAAATGGAATTGGAATTGGAATTGGAATGGAATGGAATGGAATGGAATGGAATGGAATGGAATAGAATAGAATAGAATAGAATAGAATAGAATAGAATAGAACAGAACAGAACAGAACAGAACAGAACAGAATAGAGAGAAGGGAGAAGGGGAATGGAATGGAATGGAATGGAATAGAATAGAATAGAATAGAATAGAATAGGGAATAGGGAATAGGGAATAGGGAATAGGGAATAGGGAATAGGGAATAGGGAATGGAATGGAATGGAATGGAACAGAATAGAGAATTGAATGGAATTGGAATTGGAATTGGACTAGAGAATGGAATGGAATAGAATAGAATAGAATAGAATAGAATAGAATAGAATAGAATAGAATAGAATAGAGAATGATATATGTCCTTGTGTTTGTGCTGATAAATAAATAAATAGTACGTCCTTGTGTTTGTGCTGATAAATAAATAAAGGGAGACTAGTATAGATCTATTTCAAGCTATTTAGCTCTGGATCATAACTGGCTGGCTCAGATGCTCATTTAAGCAGAACACTCTCTATTTAGCTTTCATCAGCTAGCCATACCCTTACTGGGATTTGAACCTGGGCTGTATTACATATTAGGCAGATGTATTAACCACTAAGCCACAGGCTCTCCTTCTTTATCAGCTTCAAATATATATATTTGAACCCTGGCAATTTTTCATTTCGTCTCTAATTAAAAATTGTTTATATGTCAAGAAAATGAAAGAAAAGGTCACCACCAACTTGGAAGCCGATGAAATCCAAGAAAAGCCTTTTTGCCCTTTTCCTCCTAGTCCTCTAAGAATCCAAATCTAAACTTCTGCAAAATTAGAAACATAGACATCTGATACGCCATCTGTATCCCTTTGTCAGCTTTGGAATACGCGGAACACGTTGGCTAGATTTCTTTTTTAAAAAAAATTAAAATAAAATAAATTGTAGCTTGCTTGAGGATGACCATTTTTCTAGTACATTTTACATTATCAGTGGCCTAGCTAAGGAAGAGCCAGATGGGTGAGATAATAGGACCAAAACAGGAGCATACTCATAGGACAAAAAGCAGATAAATACGGAAGGATTCTCCTTGGTGAATCACCAAATTAATGCCTCAGTCACTCCTAGTATTTTGTTGACGTAAATTGTTTCAACTTCTCCCCTCAAAATGACGCTCTAGAGCAGTGTTTCTCAAACTTGGCGACTTTAAGTCCTGTGGACTTCAACTCCCAGAATCCCCCAGCCAGCATAGCTGGCTGGTGGATACTGAGAGTTGAAGTCCACAGGACTTAAAGTCACCAAGTTTGAGAAACACTGCTCTAGAGCATTGCACACCAGAACAACTAGACACAAGGACAGTTTTTCCCCCAAATGCCATCACACTGCTTAACAACTAATTCCCACAACATTGTCAATAATTTATTAATACTGTATTACCAGTATTCTTCTCTTCCTTCCTAGTACCTATCTCTCCCCAATTATGACTATAACCTAGAGGTGGTATACAGCAGGTTCTGGAGAACCAATAGCGGAAATTGTGAGTTAGTTCGGAGAACCCATTAATACCATCTCTGGCTGGCCCCGCCTGTCATTTCTTACAGTATCCTTCCCCTGGAGTGGGAGGGAATGGAGATTTTACAGTATCTTTCCCCTGGAGTGGGGAGGGAATGGAGATTTTGCAGTATCCTTCCCATGGAGTGGGAGGGAATGGAGATTTTACAGTATCTTTCCCCTGGAGTGGGGAGGGAATGGAGATTTTACAGTATCCTTCCCCTGGAGTGGGGTGGGAATGGAGATATTATAGTATCCTTCCCCTGGAGTGGGGAGGGAATGGAGATTTTACAGTATCCTTCCCCTGGAGTGGGAAGGGAATGGGGATTTTACAGTATCCTTCCCCTGGAGTGGGGAGGGAATGGAGATATTATAGTATCCTTCCCCTGGAGTGGGGAGGGAATGGAGATTTTACAGTATCTTTCCCCTGGAGTGGGGAGGGAATGGAGATTTTACAGTATCCTTCCCCTGGAGTGGGGTGGGAATGGAGATATTATAGTATCCTTCCCCTGGAGTGGGGAGGGAATGGAGATTTTACAGTATCCTTCCCCTGGAGTGGGAAGGGAATGGGGATTTTACAGTATCCTTCCCCTGGAGTGGGGAGGGAATGGAGATTTTACAGTATCCTTCCCCTGGAGTGGGAAGGGAATGGGGATTTTACAGTATCCTTCCCCTGGAGTGGGGTGGGAATGGAGATATTATAGTATCCTTCCCCTGGAGTGGGGAGGGAATGGAGATTTTACAGTATCCTTCCCTGGAGTGGGAAGGGAATGGGGATTTTACAGTATCCTTCCCCTGGAGTGGGAAGGGAATGGGGATTTTACAGTATCCTTCCCCTGGAGTGGGGTGGGAATGGAGATATTACAGTATCCTTCCCCTGGAGTGGGAAGGGAATGGGGATTTTACAGTATCCTTCTCCTGGAGTGGGAAGGGAATGGGGATTTTACAGTATCCTTCCCCTGGAGTGGGAAGGGAATGGAGATTTTACAGTATCCTTCCCCTGGAGTGGGAAGGGAATGGGGATTTTACAGTATCCTTCTCCTGGAGTGGGGAGGTAATGGAGATTTTACAGTATCCTTCCCCTGGAGTGGGAAGGGAATGGGGATTTTACAGTATCCTTCCCCTGGAGTGGGAAGGGAATGGGGATTTTACAGTATCCTTCCCCTGGAGTGGGGAGGGAATGGAGATTTTACAGTATCCTTCCCCTGGAGTGGGAAGGGAATGGGGATTTTACAGTATCCTTCCCCTGGAGTGGGGAGGGAATGGAGATTTTACAGTATCCTTCCCCTGGAGTGGGAAGGGAATGGGGATTTTACAGTATCCTTCCCCTGGAGTGGGGAGGGAATGGAGATTTTACAGTATCCTTCCCCTGGAGTGGGAAGGGAATGGGGATTTTACAGTATCCTTCCCCTGGAGTGGGGAGGGAATGGAGATTTTGCAGTATCCTTCCCCTGGAGTGGGGAGGGAATGGAGATTTTACAGTATCCTTCCCCTGGAGTGGGAAGGGAATGGGGATTTTACAGTATCCTTCCCCTGGAGTGGGGAGGGAATGGAGATTTTACAGTATCCTTCCCCTGGAGTGGGAAGGGAATGGGGATTTTACAGTATCCTTCCCCTGGAGTGGGGAGGGAATGGAGATTTTACAGTATCCTTCCCCTGGAGTGGGAAGGGAATGGGGATTTTACAGTATCCTTCCCCTGGAGTGGGGAGGGAATGGAGATATTACAGTATCCTTCCCTTGGAGTGGGGAGGGAATGGAGATTTTACAGTATCCTTCCCCTGAAGTGGGAAGGGAATGGGGATTTTACAGTATCCTTCCCCTGGAGTGGGGAGGGAATGGAGATTTTGCAGTACCCTTCCCCTGGAGTGGGGAGGGAATGGAGATATTATAGTATCCTTCCCCTGGAGTGGGGTGGGAATGGAGATTTTACAGTATCCTTCCCCTGGAGTGGGGAGGGAATGGAGATATTATAGTATCCTTCCCCTGGAGTGGGGAGGGAATGGGGATTTTACAGTATCCTTCCCCTGGATACTTTTGGCATATAAGATGCACTACCCCTCCCCCCAAAGGAGGGTGAAATTTTGGGTGCATCTTATACACCGAATGTAGCCAAAAACATGAGGCAGAGAAGAGGTGATGGTCTGTGGCGATCCCTTCAGCCTGGAACAGCTGATTGGGGGTATTCCGGGAGGCTGATCCATCCGCCAATCAGTTGCTCGTGCTGAATTAGGCTGCAATAATGTGTTGAAGCTGACTTGGCTTTTCGCTATTTGCTGCACAGATGTATCAGAGTTTGCAGCAGCAATCCCATTCAGAAAGCACACACAAGTAACTGATTCAGCAGGATTCAATAACTTCTCTTTATATATAATATAACACATTAAGTAAATATACAATGCCAAAAGCAGGTTTCCCAATGTGGTAGTTCAGCAGAGAAGTTTCACTTTCACTTTTAGCTTCAGATATCAGCACAGCATGCAGCTTTAGTACAGAACAAGCCACGCCCAGGCCCCTTGCTGTCTCCTTCCTTGTTGCTCACACAGCAAATATTGTTTGTTTCCAAACAGCCCTCAACTCTCTCACACACTGACAGGACGCTAGCCAGATGAATACCATGGATGCTGGTAAGCAGAGGTAGAATTTTTTTTCTTATTTTCCTCCCCCAAAACTAAGGTGCATCTTATACTCCGGAGCACCTTATACTTCAAAAAATATGTTATTTCCCTCCACTGGTGATTGCTGCTCTACGTAGGGGCATTAGACATCTCACCCATGAAGGTAACCAATACTTCCTGCCAGTGGTGGGCACCACTGTACCCTGGTGCAACAGGTACAGTGCAACGGGGCCAGGCATCCACCACATGCACACGCACAGCATGTGCACAGCATGTGCATGTGTACTTACTGCCCACGATGCTCCAGCTGCTCGGTGGAGCATTGTGCAGGCACCGTATGCTCCGTGTGCAGAAGCCCCGATCAGCTCAAATACAGGTAAGGATGGCGGGACGGCAGGCGGGCCCTCCGGAGTACCGTACCGGAACGGTACCTGGTGTTCCCAGCAGGCACCGCTATACCAATACCAGGGCGTACCAGCCGCATCCCACCACTGCTTCCTGCCCACATTCACCAGCCAATAAATCAGGGATGGTTTGATATTGCCGAAAGCTTACCAATGACCTGGCAAAGAATCAATAATAGCTTGATGGTCTTGGTACTTGATTGCTGTCTTTTAAAAGCCATTGAAGTTGGAGAACATGTCAGGGCCAAAATGCACAGATGACCAATTCAAGAGATGAAGAAGCACAGCTACTTTTCCATCTTGATTACCCCACTAGACTAATTCCAAGGAAGTCATGATCCTCCTAGGTCTTAGCATTAGAGAACTTCTGATGAAAAGAAGAACTAGGATGACATGCTAGCAGCGTTCCAATATCTAAGAAGTTGCCCCAAAGAAGAGGGAATCAATCTATTCTCCAAAGCACCAGAAGGCAAGACGAGAAGTAATGGATGGAAACTGATCAAGGAGAGAAAAGACCTAGAAATAAAGATAAATGTCCCGACCATTAGAACAATTAATTAGTGGAACGGCTTGCCTTCAGAAGTTGTGACTGCTCCATCACTGGAGGCTTTTAAAAAGAGACTGTACAGTCGTTTTTGTCTGAAATAGAATTGAGAAAGGGGTTAGACTAGAAGACCTCCAAGATCCCTTTCAACCCTGTTATTCTCTCTCTGTCTATGCATTGGGGGAATACTGGAAATGTTGCAACTTTCCAGCAAGCAATACAATTTTTTTGTTGCTGTGCAATAAAGGTTCTCGCATTAAGAACGACTTGCAAGCAACTTCAACTTTTAAGTGGTGGGATTCAGCCAGTTCGCACCTATTCGGGAGAAACGGTTGTTAACTTCCTAAGCAGTTTGGAGAACCGGTTGTTGGAAGAAATCTCCTTTTCTTTTTTTCCCCACTTTACAGGGCTAATCTTGTAAGGAAGGCAGGAAGGAAATATTCTGGTGTTGCTTCTAGTCTAATCTTTATGGCCCTGCTTACAGAAACTGCCTCTCCGGTTAACCCTCATTACATTGTAACAGCTAAGGCAAAGCACCCATCGATGTGAGTGACATTGAGTTGGCCACACCCACATGGTCACATGACCACTGAGCCACACCTACCCAGCTGGTCATTAGTCCAGAGAACCGGTTGTTAAATTATTTGAATTCCACCACAGAGCTAAGTATATTTCAAACTTTCGAGACTCTGCTCTAGCAGAGTCAAAATCTCATATTTCCAGCATGACGTGGATATTTTAAGAGAATAAATGTGCATTTAAGCAAAAAAAAACCAAAAATCCTCCCGGCAGTAAACATCTGGGAGCTGTAGGAGAACAGGGCAGCCTTGCACTCAAACCTTAGCAATCACGGCCATTAAAAAATTATAAGTGGTAGGTCATAAATTTTTAGCAATTCCTGTTGTTAATTAACCTTTAAACGCTGATCATGGAAGGAAAGCAGAGAGGTTGGGTGCCACCTTTTAGTCCGAGTACGATAATGAGCACCTGAGGATTTCTTTTCCTGCCTAGTTGGGCAAATGACATTTTAATTCTCAGAGGTATAAATAGCAGCGATTTAAGTGGCTTCTTCTAAGCCTGGGCAGAAGAGCCAAAGTTTTCTGAACTGGATTGCACACAAGGCCAACATTTGTATAAAAGGACTCACAACTTTACAGGGAAGTTGAAAGGATTGAAATGTGCAACGCTTCAGGTTTGATTGCTGTCAGAAGAAATGTCCTTCTGGGTTCAGTTCCAAGTGGGGAAAAAGACACTGGAAACATGGAGACTGATTGGAAAGATGGTTTTAATGGTGGACAGGGCCACATGGGTTTGAGGTCCTGGGCAGCTGACCACATGGAGTGGAGAGAGAGAGAGAGAGGTATTTATACCTTCTCTTGGCTCTTGCCCTTGAGCTTCCTCTTCCTGTGGCAAGGACATGTATTCTAATGGTTGCCATCACACTCCTATGCAGGGGTCATAGCTGATTTTGTAGGTTATCTGAGCCAAGCTTGGTTGAAGCTTGGGCTGATGCAATGAAGGGGCTTTGTGGTACAGTTTCTACGGTGGTTGAATCGCTTTGCCCTGAAGGATAATACCATCATCCTGGAGCTGAAGGTCTTTTGTAGATAGCCTGGCCCAGTCCTTCTCAATGGGCACCAAATATCTGCTGGAGGGAAAGGAGCTGAAGCTCTGAGTTTCTGTTTTTAGAACCATGTTTCTCCTTTAGGGAAAATATACTATTCTGCTTTTTTAGGTAAAGGTTCGCATCGCACATATACGCTAGTTGTTCCTGACTCTAGGGGGCGGTGCTCATCTCCGTTTCAAAGCTGAAGAGCCAGCTCTGTCCAAAGACGTCTCCGTGGTCATGTGGCCACCATGACTAAAGCACCGAAGGTGCATGGAATGCTGTTACCTTCCCACCAAAGGTGGTTCCTATTTTTCTACTTGCATTTTTAACGTGCTTTCTAACTGCTAGGTTAGCAGAAGCTGGGACAAGTCACGGGAGCTCACTCCATTATGCGGCGCTAGGGATTCGAACCATTGAACTGCCATCCTTTCTGATTGACAAGCTCAGCGTCTTAGCCCGTGAGCCACCGTGTCCCTTTCTGCCTTTTTAATATTTCCTAAAATATTTCATTCTTCTAAGAGGGGTGGGTGCTAATTTTCTACACTGCCGTTTTTGTGAACCGAGCCCACATAGGAAACCCTTCAAAGCAGCCATATAACGCTGGGAAAAACAAGGCTGCTTTAAACGTTGCACACTTTTAAGGGACACACAGGGCAGGTTCATGGCACTGTCTGCTCTCCTGCACCCTTTTTTGGAATCAAATCGGAAATCAAAAAAAAAGACAACCATTGTTGTTGTTGTTGTTAGTTGCAAAGTCGTGTCTTACCCATGGACAACGTTCCTCCATGGGTTTCCTGTCCTCTACCATCCTCTGGAGTCCATTTAATCTCACGCCAACTGCTTCAGTGACTCCATCCAGACAACCATATAATTTTAAATTTGCTTTGTTCTCTGATGTGTCTATGGAGATTCTCAGTCAATCAGGCCATGGTTGTCCCAAAGGTGCATTTTCAGAAGGCAACTGAACTTTGTTTTTCCTTGAAGACATTTCACAAACCTTCTTCAGTTCTGACTGAATGGTGGAAGATGGAAAGATTTACATTCCTTGCAATCATCTGGTCATTAGCACTCTTTCTGAGAGTCGTTGAGGCCACTTGGAGGTTTATCTCTGCCTTCAGGGTCACCGGAATAGTGCAAATGTGCATGGAATCTTCTTGGAACTGCTGGAAGGACTTGGTTGGAAACAGGAGATAGGTCATATCCCTCCCCCTCTGTTGAGAGATACATACACACCCCCAGGATAAAATATACTGAGACATGTATAGATCTGTAAATTGGAGAAACAAAACAACCACTTTACAAACGCATGGCACAACAAACACTTCAAGGCAAGATTCAGCAGTCCATCTGCATTTAAAAGACAAAGGCCACTCTTTTGAAGACAGTAAAGTCCACATTCTGGACAGAGAGGACCAACAGTTTGAAAGAGGGGTCAAAGAGACCATCTACATTAAGATCAAATAGCTATCTCTCAACCAGGGGAGGAGGATAAGACACCACCTATCTCCTGTTTACAACACAGTCCTTTCAGCAGTTCCAAGGTTTCACACCCATTTGCACTATTCAGGTGACCCTGAGGGCACAGATAAACCTCCAAGTGGCCTCAGTGACTCTCAGAAAGAGTGCCAATGATCAGATGACTGCAAGGAATGTAAATCTTTCCATCTTCCACCATTCGCTATTTACACTATCGTGTTTCCCCGAAAATAAGACAGGGTCTTATTTTCTTTTGACACACATCCCCCCCACTGAAATAAGTATTTGGCATTATTTTCAGGGAGGTCTTATTATTTTTGAGATGCAGGAGGCACCTTATCCTTGACCTGCGGCCCACGGCTCAGCTGATCCAGAGAGGGCCAGAAGTTCTGTCTCTGTTTCTGGCACATTCTTGCCAGCCCTGGCATCCCTGGTCTGCCGCTCTTTTTTGCAGGTGCCACTAAGAGAAGGGGGCGCGGTAGCTATGGTTTGCAGGACCGGCCCCCGCAAGGCTGTTCCGCGTGGATGGCAGGTGCATGTGGGGCACTTGGGGCATGTTCCCTCCCCCCCCAGGAAATGGCGGGGATCGGCTGCACATGCGTTTAAATATTTTAGGGTAGGCCATATTATCCGGGGAGGTCTTATTTTTGGGAAAGCAGGGTATTCAGGTTGGACTCGATTGTGTCCGTAAGCAGAGGACTACCTATAGTTTAAAAAAACATCAAAGCCAAACTTGGTGATAGAAAGAGGACTTTGAGCTTGGATGTTTAAATGTTGCATAAATAAATAAACAATTTAAATAAACATAAATCTCCCCCCACACACACAAAAAAAGGATAATTGATTCAGAGGAAGCATCCGTTCCGATTCCATCCTTTCCTTTCCAGCATGCCATCTATTTTGCAAGCATCTATCAAATTGAAGCGGCCACATCCATTATCATAAATGCATTATTCAATTATACTTATTTTTCACAAAGGGGAAGACATTATTTTTTGCACTGCTTGATGCAGCCTGCTTTTGCAAGAAAATCCCAGGCATGCGTCTCAGTAAAGGTTATTTATTAGCTTTTACCTCCAGGAAACGACATGGAGATTAAAATACTGTGATTTTTGTCATGAAGGTCTGGGAACAGAGGGTGATGATGATTTATTTATTTATTTATTTATTTTCAGTATTTCTAGACCGCCCCCTCTCCCCGAAGGGACTCGGGGCGGTGTACAGGTGTGTCATTAAAACGAATACAAAAGACAAATATCCCATACCCTTAAAAACGAATTAAACCTCATACAACTGTACAAAAAGTAAAAATTAAAAATCAAATTAAAAACAACTAAAAGTATACCCCTAGAAAATTTTTAAAAATGCAGGCTTGAGGAACTAAAATTGGGAATTAGGAATTAGGCCAGGCCGGCTAGATTGAACAGGTGGATGATGTCTATCCATTGTGTTCAAGGAGGGGTTGTAGGCTGCCCACAATGTGTCCGCAGGTGGCTGGTAAGGCCTTATAGAGGCATGAAATGTTCTGCCACTTGTCGAGGTGTGGGCACCATGGTTGCAGCATTTGCATCTCTGGCTTTGCACAGTGCTCGCTTCTCTTGTGCTGTGGCTGTCCTTCTGTCTTCAAATGCCTGCAGCCATGGTGGATCCAAGGAATTAGAAAGAATTAGCGTTAGAGTTATAGAGTTAGAGTTAGTTGGAGTTAGAATTATTAGAATTAGAATCAGAATTAGAGTTAGAAATTAGAATAATTAGAATTAGAAATAATTGGAATTAGAGTTAATTAGAGTAAGAGTTAGAATTAGCATTACTAGAATTAGAATTATTAGAATTAGAATTTTAGAATTAGAATTATTAGAATTAAAAAGAATTAGAGTTAGAGTTATATAGTTAAAGTTATATAGAGTTAAAATTATTAGAAAGAATTAATTAGAATTGGAATTATTAGAGTTAGAGTTAGAATTAATAGAATCAGAAAAATTAGAATCAGAATTAGAATAAGAGTTAGAGTAATTAGAAATAGAATTATTAGAATTAGAATTATTAGAATTAAAGTTAGTGTTAGAATTAGAATTATGAATATTAGAAATAATTAGAATTAGAGTTAGAGTTAGAGTAAGAAGTTAGAATTAGAATTATTAGAATTAAAAAGGATTAGAGTTAGAGTCAGAATTATATAGAATTAAAGTTAGTTAGAATTATTAGAATTAGAGTTAATTAGAGTTGGAATTATTAGAATTAGAATTAATAGAATCAGAATAATTAGAATCAGAGTAATTAGAAATAGAATTATTATAATTATAATTATTAGAATTAAAGTTAGAGCTAGAATTATTAGAATTATTAGAATTAGAATTATTAGAGTTAGAGAGAATTAGAATTAGAATTATTAGAATTATTATTAGAATTATTAGAGTTAGAGAGAATTAGAATTATTAGAATTATTATTAGAATTATTATCAGAATTATTAGAATTATTATTGGAATTATTAGAATTAGAGTTAGAGAGAATTAGAGTTAGAGTTACAGTTAGAATAATTAGAATTAGACTAATTGGAGTTAGAATGCCTTTGGTGCCACTAAGTTCAGAGAACACAACTGTGTTTATGACGGTGGCAGGGTAATGTGATGACACCCCCATTGCAACCTTCTGGCAAGCAAAATCAATGGGGAAGCCCCACTTCAACCCTGAGCTGCAAATAGTCTCTTCTATCCGAATCAATATTTAGATCGCAAATCTCGGAGCTGTGTATTAGATTGGAAAGGCGTTTACCAAGAAGTTGATCACAAACGACTTCCATAGTGTTTCCAAGAAAGCCGAAAGGATCTGCCCATGTCATTCTAGGGAATCAAACTTACGTTCCAGGTGATTTACCTTCCCCCTTATAGATGTCCAAAGTATGGATTCTGCAAAAGGTCTCAGCTGGGATATTACGATCTAAGCCGAAATGTAGGTCAAGCCATTTGATATTTATTTCTGTTTAAAATAACAGTCGAAGCTATTTTCAGAGTTCCAACATTCAGGCAATTGGCTTGACTTGTGCTAAAGCAAAGGCGTAATATTGAGCTCATATTCGTCCAGTCTTCCAACATTTGAGCAGCTGCCCCAAAGAAGAGGGAGTAAATCTATTCTCCAAAGCACCAGAAGGTAGGATGAGAAGCGATGGGTGGAAACTGATCAAGGAGAGAAAAAGACCTAGAAATAAAGATAAATGTCCCGACCATTAGAACAATTAATTAGTGGAACGGCTTGCCTTCAGAAGTTGTGACTGCTCCATCACTGGAGGCTTTTAAAAAGAGACTGAACAGTCGTTTTTGTCTGAAATAGAATTGAGAAAGGGGTTAGACTAGAAGACCTCCACGATCCCTTTCAACTCTGTTATTCTCTTTCTGTCTATCTTTTCTTCCTCTATCCATTATAACTTCTGCAATCAACCCAAGTGCGTCTGCCGAAAGAGAGGGTTATTACAATATATCGCCCTTTTGTGAGGATGCATTGGGGGAATACTGGAAATTTTGCAACTTTCCAGCAAGTAATACATTTTTTTGTTGCTGTGCAATAAAGATTCTCGCATTAAGAATGACTTGCAAGCAACTTCGACTTTTAAGTGGTGGGATTCAGCCAGTCCGCACCTATTCGGGAGAACCGGTTGTCAACTTTCTAAGCAGTTCGGAGAACCGGTTGTTGGAAGAAATCTCCTTTTGTTTTTTCCCCACTTTACAGGGCTAATCCTGTAAGGAAGGCAGGAAGGAAACATTCTGGTGTTGTTTCTAGCCTTATTGCCCTGCTTACAGAAACTGCCTGTGGAAAAGCTTTCTTTCTATTCTTTTCAACGAAGTTTTGGAAGAGTTCTATTTGTACAGGATAGTTTCTGTGTTGATTCTGCAAACGTCTTTATTAGCTCGTCGCTCGACAAGGGTTTTGTTGTGCGAGCCTTTGCCTTAAAGGAAGAACAAGGGGAAGATTTCAAAAATGTATTGTCAAATCGTAAAGGCATCCCACTGATACCTTCTGCAGGATGAATCTAAGGAGTCTGCAATGGCTGCTTTTATTCAATTTTGGCCCAAATGCAAACTTATTGAATGCTATGAATGAACCCTCCCCCTATCATCTATTGCTCCTTAAACTCCCTAAACTGACTATTGAGGCACTTCAAATGGGTTGACTTAAAAATGCCCACTTGAAAGACTTTTTTGAACCATACATTTCCATTGGGAGAAGAAGCAGAGGTGAGTCACCCAGGCCAAATCGGCCTTTTAGTTATTTTGTACAGAGAGAAATTGTTCTCAAGTTTCAGCTTATGTTAGTTTTAAGGATTTTCTGCACTGGGACACGGATAACACAAATGTTGTGCCCTGTCGACTGCCAGCAGCTCCAGCAGCCAAATCAGAAGAGGAGGAGGAGGAGGACGTGGTGTGGGAGTCAAGGTCTGCTTTAGGGCAACCTGAGAGCTCCGAGGGGGAAGAGGGAATGGAGCTGTCAGAGAGAGAGAGACAGAGACAGAGACAGAGAGAGACAGAGATGAAGCCTGGGCCATCCGTCAGCCCTCAGATGGAGAGTCAACAGCCCCCAGGTCGGGAGGTGGCTGATGAGGAATAGAAGGAACATCTGGGTCCAGGGCCTAATGTGTGGCTGCACAGGAGGCAGAGGAGAGGAGAGCAGTGGAAATCTAGGGGCCAGTCCTTGGGATGGAAGAGCCACCACTGCTAGCAAAGCCTCATCCTAACCCCCTCCCTCCAAATATGTGGTAACCACTGCTGGCCATATATTTTTTCTGCACGAAAATTCTTCCTGGAAATCAAGGGTGAGCCATTCACTTAAACTACACTCCGATTTCAAAAGCATTATTTTGTATCAACTCCCACCCAGCCCGGTGGGATCCTGCTAATTAAAAAATACCCTCTAATTTTAATGAGATTTTTAGTCTCGCCTCTAATTTGGCTCTCAGCAAGTAGGGAATGCTGCATGGTTTGGGGGTTTGAAAGTATTCTGAACGGAAAATTAATTTAGCAGTAGAATTACAGGCACCAGACATAATTACACAGTTATCCAGTTGAGGTGAGACTGAAATTCTCAGCATGTTGTTATTAACTTGGCTGTTCATCGCTATATAGTCTTTGTATGGAATTGTGGGAAGTTACACAGCCCTCCAAGAAGAATGAAATATTTTGGGAAATGTTAGAAAGGCAGAGTAGAATATTTTCCCAAAGGGAGAAATGAAGAAACATCAGGGGTGGTTTTCACTTACTTTCCCTACCGGTTGGCAAATGTGCACCCACGCACACCCCATCCATGCATGCGCCCAGCTTTCCGCGCATGTGCTTTGCTCAAAAAACGCCCATAGATAGGATGACATAGAGCCGGGACAAGTATGTGGGTCAACCCGCGATTTCCACTATCATTTTGGTGAACCGGTCCAAACTGGCTGAATATTACCTCTGAGAAACATGTTTTTTTAGAGGCAGAAAGCAGCTCCCCCCTTTTCTTAATAGCCCACAGCGCTTAACAGATAAAGAGCTTATTGAAAGAAGGCAAGTATCCAGATAGCGCTATTCATAAGCAAGTACCCTCACCCAAGAGCCAAACCAGGACAAAGTCATTAAGCCACAATAGGAATTGCCCAATACCCTTTCAGTCTTTATTACATCACCTTCAGACCCTTCAACCAACCTTAGCTCGGACAAACACCTAGGATTTGTACTTTGCCTATAGAGCCAGCTATGACCCCTACATAACCCCTACATGGCCCCATGGGATTCTGACAACAGCCAATAGCATATATACAATACAATACAATAGCGGAGTTGGAAGGGACCTTGGAGGTCTTCTAGTCCAACCCCCTGCCTAGGCAGGAAACCTTTCAGACAAATGGCTATCCAACATCTTCTTAAAGACTTCCAGTGTTGGAGCATTCACAACTTCTGGAGGCAGTTTCTTTTTCACTGATTAATTGTTCTAACCATCAGGAAGTTTCTCCTGAGTTCTAAGTTGCTTAGAGAAGGAATAATCCCGCCCAACTCTCAACTCCATGTGGTCAGCTGCTCAGAATCCCATGTGGTTCTGCTTCACCATTAAACCATCTTTCCAATCAGCCTCCATGTTTCCAGTGTCTTTCTCCTGGCTTGGAACTGAACCAGATAGATATTTCTTCCCACAGAGTCATTTGTGGGGAAGCTAACTTTTTTTAAAACAAAAAATTGCTGACAGGTTGTTGGAGTTCCCAACACTTTGCACCCATTGGCAACCAAACATTCACAACAATCTATCTTACAAGGAGAAAATATGGATCACCGTGTTCTGACCGAGGCTTTCCAAGAGCATGAAGCAAACTCCTGGTCCCAACAAAAACCCCTTTTATTAAGTTACTGTGAATTCTGCTCATTCACATCCAGAAAAGTCTTTCAAGGGAGGATCTATGGTCACAGGCCTTATCTGGTTTGGAGAGGTGCCAAGCCAATATATGCAAAACCTAGCAAGGAGTCTCGGAGAGTCAAGAACCAATTAAGTGAACTAATTATCTCCTGCAAACTCCAGTCCCCTTTCGCTCCTTTTATTTCCTCTGGGAGGGGCCATTCATTGTCCACTGCATATGCACACTGGGAACAGACTCCAGCTATTCATCTGCCTCACTGATGTCTGACTCCGAAGGCAGCTGATAACTGGCATATGGCTCTGGCCCCCTCTCTGCCTCTGACACAGAGCCCTCATCAGAGCCTTCCCCAGACTAGCCCATGTTCCTCCCCACCCTCCTCATTGTCCGAATCTGCTGCCAGCTCCGCTATCTGCTGGTGGGCCACAGTCTATGGAGGCTTCAGTCTCAGCTCTGCATTGGTAAAACAAACATTTGCACACTCAGATATCCAGCGCCTTCTCCTTAAATAAAAAATGAAACATCCATTGGGCTGGCTAAAAAATTCACCTTTCTGTTTTAAAATCATCGCAAGCGGCACTTCGCATTTGAGAGATATTTCATATTAATTTAATAGTCTTCTCTCAGTCTTCTCTCTCTCATTGTTGTTGTTTTTTAGAGAGAGACACAAGCCATCATGCTGGGAACTTCCCAATTAATATTAATTCGATCTTCCTTCCCTGCTTTTAATCCCAGCTGGAATAATCAGTAGAAATGACCTCTATCCTGCATCCTGTTTTTCAAAAACTATACAGGAGGGCAGTTATCCTGTCTATTCATCTATGACTTTCTCCCCTGCCTAGGCCACCCAGGGCAGAAGCCTGGGGGGTTGAGTGAGTTAATCTTGGAACCGGGTTCAAAGTACAGGATCTATGAAATTTTCATCACAAGCCATTTTTCGTAGTTGGTTCTTCTTAGGAGGTTTTGTCGTTGAGTCCTGACGAAAAGTAAACAGAGCCTCGCAGCTAGCTTTGAGTGGCGCTAAGCTGCTGAGATGTTATTAATCACTCCTCAGGAGCTTTCCCCTAAATTATATAAAATTTAGGGGAGGGGAAACTAGCTAGAGCAGGGGCGTCCAAACTTGGCAACTTTAAGACTTGTGGACTTCAATTCCCAGAATTCCCCAGCCAGCTCTGCTGGCTGGGGAATTCTGGGAATTGAAGTCCACAAGTCTTAAAGTTGCCAAGTTTGGACACCCCTGAGCTAGAGGATAAAACCACTTAAAAACTGAGAAGATGCTGATTGAAGGTAGTCCTCAGCTTACGACCACAATCGAGCACAAAGTTTCTGTTGTTAAGGGAGACATTTCAAGAGGCAACTAGATTTTTCCGGATTTTTTTTTTCTTTGAAGATGTTTCGCTTCTCATCCAAGAAGCGCTCCTCCGCTCCTTCCGGCAAAAACTGAAGACCCACCTGTTCCGATTAGCAGGCCTGGCATAATTCAACTGTCCCTCCTGGCAAACGCACTATATCTGGTTATTTTAGGGGTTTTTTAATTCACTGTATTTGTTTTTAGGGGTTTGAACTTATTTTAATCTGCTTTGTACAGTTCTTTTAATGTCATTCTTACCTCCTCCATGTCAACTGTCAATTGTACATACTTAATTTTATTGTATCTGATATATTTTGTATGAACTGTACACCGCCCCGAGTCCCTTTCGGGAGAGGGGGCGGTCTAGAAGCATTAAATTAAATTAAATTAAAATTAAATTAAGCTTCTTCAGCTCCGTAGTTATAGCTAAATGTCTGTGGAGATTCTCAGTCAATCCAGGTCATGGTGGTCCCAAATACGCTTTTACTTTCTTTTTATTTGAAAAGTTTGTTTTATTTTTGTTTCTCATAAATTCACAAATGTACATTTGTCATAAATATCATTAGTGTTATATATTATCCTTTACCTTTATGCTTCCATTCTTTCCATAAAGATATCATACTATATTCCAGCTTGTTTTCCTGCCATCCTGCAAATCGATCTTAATATTACAACAACCCTACTTCTTATTCCCTCTTTCTTTCTCCTACCCTTCCTTCTTCTCTATTTTCTTCTTTCCTCCTCGCCTTTCTCTTTTCTTCTTCCCCTTCCTCTCCCCTCCCCCTCTCCTCTTCCTCCCCTTCCTGCCCTCTCTCCCATTCTTACTACCCCCTCCCTTCCTTCCTCTCCTCCAAAAGTGATTTTTCTTTTTAAGATTTTTTTAATTTTTGAATAAACACAAACAGACAAGGCACACACACACACAAAACCCCCACAAAACCATCTTCCATTACAAATTGTAGAAAGTGTGCCGATTGGTTACAAAAACTTCTGTGCATCCTTTCCACAGTCATCACCTAGAATTCATATCAAAGCATATATTTTAAATCAAGTATATTTATATATGTTACTATCATCATACCTCATCCTTCGTTTGACTATAATTGTTTTTACATCCTTTTATATAAAATATTCCAAATTTAAAGCAAAACCACATAATGGCATTCCATTAGCTCTTCCCAATATCATCCAGTAACACTACATCTTTATAACATGTTCTATAAAAAAATTGGTTATATTTAATAACAGAGTTTCTAAACCTCCTTTCGTAGTCATATCAAATTTGCTCTATATATATGTGTGTGTGTGTGTATGTGTGTGTGTGTGTATGTATGTATATGTATATGTATATGTATATGTATATGTATATGTATATGTATGTATTTGTGTTACAACCCCTGGTATGCCCAAATATGGGAGGGAGCTCACTACTCCCCCTTTCTGTCCTTCGGCTCTTTACAGAAGACCATCCAGGCAGAAAAGTCTCCCTTTATTTATTTATCAGCACAAATACAACACATACATACATACATACATACATACATACATATATGCATTATTATCGTTATCAATCAATTCTTTAACTGTATCCATTATCACGTCATTTTATACATAATGCTCTAAATTTATCTACATTTGACTTAGTTTTTTATTATAAGCTTTCATTACATCAACCTGTGTCTTTCCAGTAATGGTGCAGTCTTATGTCTCTTGCCATTTATGGCATTAGTATTCCGGTTATTTTCTTAGTAAATTTTGTATGGACTTTTCTTCGCAACTTATTGCTTATTGCATAACTTGTATACGCTTGAAACCCTCCATCTGCTTCTTCGATCAGCTTATCTTTGGTTATCACTAGTGCTTCTGACAAAATTTCTCTCCTTAGTTCCATCAATTCTTCTCTCTTTTCTTCTTCTATACTTTGAGATCTGGGGTAGAGCTCCAGTCTTTCTATCTCTCCTTTCCATATTCCACTCTTTCCATTTCCAACCACACTCAGTTCAATGTCAGTATAAACAATTTTCTTGTCTCTTTGTTTATTTTTTTCCTTCAGTTTTTGGAACTCTGACCTCCACTTTCTTCATTTGATGAACATCCTCAATTTTTCCATCAAATTTTGCTGTTCTAGGATCTATGTTCTCCAATCTCTTCTCAATTCTCTCTGTTACTTCTAATAATTTTTGAATTTCAAACATATTTTTTTGCAAGGTTTCTGTTTCATGTTGTGCCATTCTTCCAACTTGTAAACACTGCTACTCTGGCATTCAAAACTTTTTATTAAATTTAAAGCAAGTTCATTTATAATCTTTCAAAACAAGGCTTTGTTTCACTCCACTCCAGCTGCCAATGAAGCTTCCGAAAAGCACCTGTATAAACAACCCATGCTCTTCTCACTATCACTCTCTGTAAACAAGCTGAGGTACCTTGAAATGCAAAATCAAATGATCAAAGAGAAAAAAGAATAAACAATATCTCCAAGCTTTCCAAGCCTCCAGCCTCCAAGTGGCAGTGTTACTTCCTTTCCCTCTGTTATTACAGCCCTCTTTGTATTCCTTTTATATCTTCTTTATATTCCAGGCTTAAAGAAAACAAAATTCTTACATGGAGCAAAAAAAGAAAAGCCATCCAATCCAGCATTATAAAAATAAGGAAAAAGATTTTAATCCATGGGTATAAAAATATATTAAAAGTAGTAGAAGAAAAACTAATCTGTTCAATTTAAAGAATAGGAAACATTTGCAAAAGTTCCATCCGTAAAAGATTTTTTTTAAAAAAAGGATAACACACTGTCTAATGTAGCTTAATTTCACCGCTTATTCTCTTCTGTTTTCAAATTTAATTTAGCTTTAATTTTTTGGGGGGTAATCTCTTTTATAATAATAAGATTTCCTCACCAGATGGACACGCTTTCTCTTTCCATTTTCCTCCCGTTCCGGAGCTGTCCCAACTTCAGCAGCTTCAATGGCTGCGCTTCTGTCACCAGCAAAAAGAGATTCTCCTAGATCAATCAGGGACTTTGCGGTGTCCCTGAGATCAGCAGGACGTACTCTTCCCTATCACCGTCTCTTCAGGATGGTTTAGGTCCAAAAGGACCGTCCAGCAGCAAAAGTATCAAAGTCATCTTGTTGCGATGTCAGCACCTCTTCTTTTCCAAAGGTGCTTTTTCAAGAAGCCACTGGATTTCTTGATTTTTCTTTGAAGGCATTTTGCTTCTCATCCAGAAAGCTTCTTCAGCTTTCTGCAGTCTACAACACAGTCCTTTCAGCAGTTCCAAGAAGGCTCCACACCCATCTGCACCACTCAGGTGACCCTGAGGACACGGATAAACCTCCAAGTGGCCTCAAAGACTCTCTAAAAGGATGAAAATGACCAGCTGTCTGCAAGGAATATAAATCCTTCCATTTCCCACTATCCTGTCAGAGCTGAAGAAGCTTCTTGGATGAGAAACGAAAAATATTTCAAAGGAAAAACAAGAAAGTCCAGTTGCCTCCTGAAAAAGCACCTTTGGGACAACCATGACCTGGAGGGCTGAGACTTTCCATAGACTTTGAGTTTTGCCCCGGTTTACGACATTTTGTGCCACCGTTGCTAAGCGAATCACTGCGGTGGTTAAGTTACTAACAGGGTTATGAACTGAATCTGGCTTCCCCATTGAGTTTGCTCATCAGAAGGTGGCAAAAGGGGGAGTAACATGGCCTTAGGGCCCTGTTATGTTGTGCTAGGTTTACAAATCATGACATCTAGACTTACCTATCATACTAAGGCAAAACCCGAATGCACCACATTAGGGTTTGATGTGATAAGTAAAGCCTTTCTTTGTGGTTTGCATACAGGAGAGTATTTTAAATTTAGTGGATTTACATTCCGTTTGGCAGAGCACAATTATGAAAGAAGGGAAGAAAAGCAAGCATGCAAAATGAAACTGGCCCCAAAACAGAAAATCTCTCTGTTCCTTTCCCTGCCTGTCCAAATCTGCAAATATAGGAGAACTGCTAAGTATTTGACAGGTACCAAAATTGAATGTATAGCCTGTGATAATCTGTTCCAATTCCGTGATACGGCTTATTCAGAAAGCTTGGGTAAAAAACAAAAAAAGACCAACAATTACAGCAAACCACCACACTGGAATAAGTAAAAGAAAAGGGTTTGCTGCAAAGGAAGTCCTCAACGTATGATCACAAATGAGCCCCAGATTTATGGTGCTAAGTGAGAAATGCATTAGGTGAGTTTTATGACTTACCTTGCCACATTTGTTAAGTGAATCACTGCAGTTGTTAAGTTAGTAACCTGGTTGTTATGTTAATCTAGCTTCTCCGTTGACGTTGTTGGTCAGAAGGTCGCAATAGGGGATCGCTTGACCCCCCGGGACACTGCAACCATCATAAATGTGAGCCAGTAGTCAAGCATCCGAGTGTAAATCATATGACCAGGGGGATAAACAACAGTCATAAGTGTGAAAAATGATCCTGTCACTTTTTTCAGTGTTGTTGTAACTTTGAAATGTCAATAAATGAACTGTTGATGACACCGGTCAGTCCTAGAGGAGATCAACCCTGACTGCTCTTTAGAAGGCCAGATCCTGAAGCGGAAACTCAAATATTTTGGCCATCTCATGAGAAGGAAGAAGGATTCCCTGGAGAAGAGCCTCATGCTGGGAACGATGGAAGGCAAAAGAAGAAGAGGATGACAGAGAATGAGGTGGCTGGATGGAGTCACCAAAGCAGTCAGCATGAGCTTAAATGGACCCCAGAGGATGGTAGAGGACAGGAAGTCCTGGAGGAACATTGTCCACGGGATCGCGCTGGGTTCGATACAACTTCGCAACTAACAACAAAATTATATTTTAAAAAGTGTTTCCCGTGCCTAATGCATTATTCTAACAAAGATAAAATTTGCAGTGTATTGTTTACCAGTGGTATCATATTAACAGAATAACAAAGTTGGAAGTTGTGACAGCAGAAGAGACCAGAGAACCAGTTCAGGGGCATGGCAGGCCTGGGTCGCTGCCAGTTCCAGGGACCCAGGCCGCCGTACCACTACCAATTCAGCCGACCAGTCCGAACAGCTAGGAATTCATCACTGAGTTTTGGGATGAAAGACTGTGGGAGAGGAAAGACTTTGCTGGAGAGGAATTCCCTGTGAATTAAATAAGAGGGGTTTATCGGGACGAGGACTCAGCTTCGTGCTGCTGGGGAAGCTTAGGTCAGAACACACAGTTTGTGTGTTTATTCCATATTTTTAATACAGGCATTAAAAACATGGAATAAAGCGTTCTCTATTTACAGACAAATGTATTGACAAGTGTAAGAATAGGGATAAGATCTGACTTATTTGCGTAAAGAAGGAACCTGACAGATTCCATTTTGACTCAAATACATATCTATTCTGTTTGCTAGACTGGAAAAATGGTGCTTGGAGCATTGTAGGGCAAAGTTAAAGTCAGCATGACCTACCTAGGAATAGCTTAAGTTCCCTTTGATATGGATATGTTTTCAGGAAGCCAGTACTTATCTTGCTATTGTTTAAACTGTGAGAAGGAACTTTTGGGGGGAATTTCTAAAATATCATATGTCCTGACACGCATGCAACAGGAATTCACCAGAAGTTCCCAGAAAGATCTCAGGGAATTTTATTTTGGGGTTTTCACTTAATTAATGCCAACTTTTGTCAATATTGCCAAGTATTGTTATCGATCGCGCAAATGCATTTATGTAATTGTATTATGACGCACTTTGATAATACACATGAGACTTCAACTTGTGTATTTAATACAATACAATACAATAGCAGAGTTGGAAGGGACCTTGGAGGTCTGCTAGTCCAAACCCCTGCCTAGGCAGAAAACCTATACCGTTTCAGACAAATGGCTATCCAACATCTTCTTAAAGACTTCCAGTGTTGGGGCAAGCTGTTCCACTGGTTAATTGTTCTAACTGCCAGGAAATTTCTCCTCAGTTCTAAGTTGCTTCTCTCCTTGATTGGTTTCCACCCATTGCTTCTTGTCCAGCCCCTGAGATATTGGAACACTGCCATCATGTCACCCCTGGTCCTTCTTTTCATTAAACTAGACATATCCAGTTCCAGCAACCGTTCTTCATATGTTTTACCCTGCAGTCCCCTAATCCTCTTTGTTGCTCTTCTCAGCACTCTTTCTAGAGTCTCCACATCTTTTCTACATCGTGGCAACCAAAACTGAATGCAGGATTCCAAGTGTGGCCTTACCAAGGCCTTATAAAGTGGCATTAACCCTCCACATGATCTTGATTCTATGAAGTGTTAATACCACTGTATAATGCCTACAAGTAACTGTATTATGACGGACTTTGATAATACCCATGAGGCTTCAACTTGCGTATTTAAGTCTCAACTGTGCACTGTTCAAGTATTCTCCTCCTGGGAATCCTGTGATGCACATGGTAATTCTCAATAAGACTCCTCCTTGTTGTGTATAATCTCCTTGTTTGTTTTTTCTTAAGTGTCTAGCAAAAATATCAGGGATATTTTATTCTCACAATTTGGGGTCTCACCGGGAGTCAAGGCACAACAAGGGATATCACACCAGCGGAGTTTTATAGCACTACTGTCCATCACGTCTCCAACCATATCAAAACTCCTGGGATTTCTATCCCCCTGGCAACAGTGTGCCTTGACAACTGATATAGCTAGAAGTCAGATGGCAGGTGCTGTTGAGAAGACGCAGATCAATTATTGATGGCCCTTAATGGGTTGCTAATCCAACGAAACAAAGTAGCTAATTGTGTTCCATTGTAGAAGGATTTCGGCTTTGGGAAACATCAAAGCAGTCTGAAATGAAGGACACTGGATCCTTCCTCCTTTGTCTCTTTGTTTGTAGGGTCACCTCACCCGTTTCAGATCCAGGCGGCCTCTCCTTATCCTGTGATTATGGATATTAGATTCCCCGCTCTCCCTTTTCGTTCCTCAACTCTTTACTCCCACACAGAAAAGAAAACAAACTTTAGAGTTCTTTTCGGGTTTGTCTCACCAGCTCATTCTTCCAATTTTTAATTTGGAATCCTTGCTCGGAAACAAGTTGTTTGGTTGCTAGAAGAACATTTGTCACTGAAAAATAGGTAAATAGGTGTTTTATTTACCATCTGTAGAGATTCTCAGTCATCCAAGTCATAGTTGTCTCGAAGGTGCTTTTTCAGGAGGCAACTGGACTTTCTTGTTTTTTTCTTTGGAAGATTTTTCGTTTCTCATCCACGAAGCTTCTTCAGCTCTGATTTGATGGTGGGGAATGGAAGGATTTAGACTCCTTGCAGACAAAACTGGTCATTTGCATTCTTTTAGAGAGTCATTGAGGCCACTTGGAGCTTTATCTGTGTCTTCAGGGTCACCTGAGTGGTGCAAATGGTTCCTGTAGTCTGCAATTTTTTTCTCTGGAAATCGATTCCCACTCCCACACCATGCAAAGGGTGCTCATCCCAAATTGCATAGCTAAACATCTGTAGAGATTCTCAGTCATCCAGGTCATGTTGTCCCAAAGGCAACTTTTTCAAAAGGCAACTGGACTTTCTTGCTTTTTTTTCTTTGAAGATGTTTCGCTTCTCATCCAAGAAGTTTCTCTCATCCAGTACTGTGGGGAATGGAAGGATTTGTATTCCTTGAAGACAGCTGGTTATTTGCATCCTTTGAGAGAGTCGTTGAGGCCACTTGGAAGTTTATATGTATCCCCAGGGTCACCTGAGTGGTGCAAATGGTTCCTGTAGTCTGCAATGTTTTCCCCCTCTGGAAATCCATTCCTACTCCTACACCATTCCAAGGGTGTTCATTCTTGCCCAATAGTAGTAACTGGAGGAGGGATCTTGGAGTCCTAGTGGACAACCATTTAAGTATGAGCCAGCCATGTGCAGCAGCTGCCAAAAAAGTCAACACAGTTCTAGGCTGCATAAACAGAGGGATAGAATCAGGATCACCTGAAGTGTTAATACCACTTTATAATGCCTTGGTAAGGCCACACTTGGAATACTGCATTCAAGTGTGGTCGCCACGATGTAGAAAAGATGCGGAGACTCTAGAAAGAGTGCAGAGAAGAGCAACAAAGATGATTAGGGGACTGGAGGCCAAAACATATGAAAAACGGTTGCAGGAACTGGGTATGTTTAGCTTAAGAGAAAGAAGGACTAGGGGAGACATGATAGCATCTTCCAATATCTCAGGGGTTGCCACAAAGGAGAGAGAGTCAAACTATTCTCCAAAACACCTGAGGGCAGGACAAGAAGCAATGGGTGGAAACTAATCAAGGAGAGAAGCAACTTAGAACTGAGGAGAAAGTTCCTGATAGTTAGAACAATTAATCAGTGGAACAGCTTGCCTCCAGAAATTGTGAATGCCCCAACAGTGGAAGTCTTTAAGAAGATGTTGGATATCCTTTTGTCTGAAGTGGTGTAGGCTTTCCTGCCTAAGCAGGGGGTTGGAGTAGAAGACCTCCAAGGTCCCTTCCAACTCTGCTATTCTATTCTGTCCTGTTCCAAATTGTGTGTCTAAAAGCCTGTAGAGATTCTCAGTCATCCAGGTCATGGTTGTCCCAAAGGGGCTTTTTTCAGGAGGAGACTGGGCTTCCTTGTTTTTCTTCGAAGACATTTCGCTTTTCATCCAAGAAGCTTCTTCAGCTCTGACAGGATGGTGGGGAATGGAAGGATTTATAAGCATTTTTTTATTTACCACTTATTGTGACTTGCCTTTTCCCTGTGAAATATAAATTGGTTCATTATGGGGCCGAAAACATTCGTAATCCAGATGTGGAGATCTTTCCACAATCCTTGTCCATTCTGAGCTGTGGTGGTGCAGTGGTTAGAGTGCAGGATTGCAAGTTGGCTTAATTCAGTGCCAGGAGGCTCAAGGTTGACTCAGCCTCCCATTCTTCTTTTGGCCATGTTACCTGGGAGAATAAAATACAATTGTCAAAGACAACACCAAGGTTTTCAAATGTATGTTGTAGGGCACCTGGCTTGGTGTAATCCACCTCACTGGCTTATTATGAAGCTAAAATATGAAATGTCTATGAAGAGTCAGTCATCCGGGTCACGGTTGTCCCGAAGGTTTTCTCTCCCGTCCCTTCGCCTCCCTCCTCTTCCTTCCATAGTGGCTCAGAATGCAGCATTGCAGGCTAACTCTGGCAATGGCCAGCAGTTCGATCCTCACCAGCACAAGGTGACTCGGCTTTCCATCCTTCCCAGGTCAATGAAATGAGGACCCAGATTGTTGGGGGCAAGAGGCTGACACTGTAAAACTGCTGAGAGAGGGCTGTAAAGCACTGTGGAGGGCTATAAAAGTCTAAGTTTTAAGAAGGGAGGGAGGGAGGATAGAATAAGGGGGAGGGAGGAAGGGATGGAGGAAGGGAGGAAGGGAGGACCATGGTGGTGGCACAGTGGTGAGAATGCAGTATTGCACAGTGACTCTGCCCATTGCCAGGAGTTCGATCCTGACCCGCTCAAGGTTACTCAGCCTTCCATCCTTCCCAGGTTGGTAAAATGAGGACCCAGGTGGGTGGGGCCAACCAGAGGTGGTATTTGCAGGTTCTCCGAACTATTCAAAATTTCTGCTACCAGTTCTCTAGAACTGTTCCAAACTGTCTGAATACCACCTCTGATCCAGAGTGAAATAAACTCTCTTTCAAATTGAACTCAACACCAGATGGCCTCTTATCAGCTAGGCCAGGGAATTCTTGGCAGCAATAGAGAAATAGCTTGCCCTTGACTTCTTCTCAAATCTATCACTCATTCCTAGTCTGGACCTACAAATGTAGGACATCTGGTGGTCTCCAATCTAACTACTGACCACATCTGTCCCTTCCTAACCTCTGAGTCCAGAAGAAGCCTGCCAGATGTTGCTATCTGTCAAGCCAACCAAAGCTATAGCCACCACCGGGGGGGGGGGGGATAGCTATTATCTCCTACATGGATTTGCACACTCCATAATGTGAAAAAAAATATTCTCTGATTTTGGTTCTTGACTAGCTTTTCCTTAGATCTACAGGGAAAATGCTCCAAAATGTGTTTCTTTCAATTCCATTAAACATATAATAGAGTTTGAATGAATGGGCTCAACAAACACATATTGATCAAAGCAGCTTCTGCTAACACAGTTGGGTAGGTTAATTCCTTTTTTCTCTACATTCAAGTGATTTAGTCTGACATCCAGCAATATTTCTGCTAATGTTTACTGCTTTGTGAAGGAGAGGATAATCTTGTGATCTCTTCTTTCTTCACTAAGGTTTTTTTTCCCTTTTAACAGTTTTTTTATTAGCTTATAATATAAAATAAAAGGATGCTGTGATCTCAGCGGCTAAGATACTGAGCTTGTTGATCAGAAAGGTCGGCAGTTCAGCGGTTCAAATCCCTAGTGCCACGTAACAGAGTGAGCTCCTGTTATTTGTCCCAGCTTCTGCCAACCTAGCAGTTCGAAAGCATGTAAAAATGCAAGTAGAAAATAGGAACCACCTTTAGTGGGAAGGGAACAGCGTTCCATGCACTGTTTAGGCATTTAGTCATGGCGGCCACATGACCACGGAGACGTCTTTGGACAGCGCTGGCTCTTTGGCTTTGAAACAGAGATGAGCACTGCCCCCTAGAGGCAGGAACAAATAGCACATATGTGCGAGGGGAACCTTTACCTAATGTAAAATACAAAAATACAAAAGCAAATACTAGGAAACAAAAAGGAATGAAGGGAGAATGGAGAAGTGTAGAAAAGAAAGGAAAAAGAAAAAAATACTTAGGAGTCCCTCTGATGCAATAGAATAAGACAATAAAATCAAAACTCAACTTTTTACTTTTCCATAACAGTATAAACTAGGAGTGCTGTGGTGGCCTGGAAGTGGAACTTTCACCTCACAATCAGGAGACTGTGAGTTCAATCCTAGGTAGCGACAGATATTTCTCTCTCTTGGCACAATGAGTAATTATCTGATGTGAACTCTGTACTGGTGACAGGAAAAGCATCCAGCCAGTAAACACTTAGCTCCATTCAGTTGCCCCGACCCCACCCGGATGTAAAGGATTATGGGGTCATTAAAAGACAATAATAATAATAATAACATTATAAACTGCATTCAGTTTTGGTCACCACGATGTAGAAAAGATGTGGAGACTCTAGAAAGAGTGCAGAGAAGAGAAACAAAGATGATTAGGGGACTGGAGGCTAAAACATATGAAGAACGGTTGCAGGAACTAGGTATGTCTAATTTGATGAAAAGAAGGACTAGGGGAGACATGATAGCAGTCTTCCAATATCTCAGGGGTTGCCACAAAGGGAGTCAAGCTATTCTCCAAGGCACCTGAGGGTAGAACAAGAAGCAATGGGTGGAAACACATCAAGGAGAGAAGCAACCTGGAATTAGGGAGAAATTTCCTGATGGTGAGAACAATTAATCAGTGGAACAACTTGTCTCCAGAAGTTGTGAATGCTCCAACACTGAAAGTTTTTAAGAAGATTTGGATTTGTCTGAAGTGGTGTAGGGGTTCCTGTCTGAGCATGGGGTTGGACTAGAAGACCTCCAAGGCTCCTTCCAAATGGAAGGCAGCGTTGTCCGAAGACAAGTCCATAGTCATGTGGCCGGCATGACTAAACGCCAAAAGTGCACAGAGCGCTGTTACCTTCCCACCAAAGGTGGTCTCTATTTTTCTACTTGCATTTTTTATGTGCTTTCGAACTGCTAGGTTGGCAAAAGGTGGGACAAGTCACGGGAGCTCAATCTGTTACGTGTCTCTAGGGATTTGAACTGCCAAACTTCTGGTCAACAAGCTCAACATCTTAGCCACTGAGCCACTGCGTCCCTTTTCTAAAACTGTAAGAGAAATCAAATGCTTTTAGTGCCAAGCAAATTGTTTTAATCATAAATTAAGATTCCAATATCTCAGGGGCTGCCCCAAAGAAGAGGGAGTCAAACTATTCTCCAAAGCACCTGAGGGCAGGACAAGAAGCAATGGGTAGAAACCAATCAAGGAGAGAAGCAACTTAGAACTGAGGAGAAATTTCCTGACAGTTAGAACAATTAATCAGTGGAACAGAAGTTGCCTTCAGAAGTTGTGAATGCCCCAACACTGGAAGTCTTTAAGAAGATGTTGGATAGCCATTTGTCTGAAGTGGTGCAGGGTGGGGAAAACCGGAAAGCTTTCAGATTCAGGTTTTCCCAGATGACTCTCTTAATAAATTGGAACTTTGAGCAATACTTTGCCTTGGAGTCTGATTTACTTTTGGATGCTATCTGGAACTCTGACAATCAATTTGATCACCTTGCAGTCCAAGGGACTCGCAGGAGTCTTCTCCAGCACCAGAGTTCAACGGCCTCCATTCTTTGGTGCTCAGCCTTTCTTGTGGTCCAACATTCACAGCCATCCATTGCAACTGGGAAAACCACAGCCTTGACTAGACGCACATTTGTTGGCAGGGTGATGTCTCTGCTTTTTAGTAGAACTCCCTAAACTTCAGTAAAAAAATTAAAATCAATCAAGGCGATGAAACAGATTGAAAATTACAGAATCCAAAAATGTGCATGGAGATTGGTACATGTGTCAGGAATGTTAAGAAGGACTCCATTGCAATCTGTGGAAGAAGCAAGAACGGTGGCATTTGACTTAGTAGTACTTCCCTTGCACAATGCTCTAACAACCTTAACCCTCAAATTCCAATCGATTTTAGGCCAACAGCGTGTTTTGGACGTGGCTCAGAATCTAAGCCACGATGACCTTTGTAAGACTTCATCACAAACCCTGAGCTAAGCTGTGCGGCGCTGAGCAGGAAGCTAAGTAGAGTGGGTAACTCCATGAGTCATCTTGAGACGCAGCAGCTCTTCGGCGAAGAGGTCAATTCAATCAATCCCAACAGCCCATGCATTATTCAGGACCAAGACTCCCCGCTGGACCATCGCGTAATTCCTTCACTTCAAGGAATCAGTCAAGAAAAGGGATGCTAAATCTCCCCAACTCCAAAAATTACAAGGTCAGTATTTTGTGTGTTTCCTTCTTTGGAACATTATCCCTGAGAGGGTTATCCAAAGCAGAAGGTTAAAATAATAATAATAATAATAATAATAATAATAATAATAATAATAATAATAATAATAATAATAATAATAATAATAATAATAATAACAACAACAACAACAACAACAATAATAACAATAATAATAACAACAACAACAACAACAACAACAACAACAACAACAACAACTTGGTTATGGTTAACAATAGGTACATTAAAGAAAGAAACAGAGTCACTAATCCTGGCTGCGCAAGAACAAGCTATCCGAACAAATGCCATTAAGACCAAAATCGAAAAATCCTCTGATGATGCCAAATGTAGACTTTGCAAAGAGGCTGATGAAACTGTTGACCACATACTCAGCTGCTGTAAAAAAAATCGCGCAGACTGACTATAAAATGCGGCACAATTCAGTGGCACAAATGTTCCACTGGAATTTGTGCAAAAATTATAACATTAAAACAGCAACAAACTGGTGGGAACATAAGCCTGAAAAAGTCGTCGAGGGTCAGATGGTCAAGATCTTGTGGGATTTTCGCATACAAACGGATAAAATACTGGCGCATAACACACCAGACATCACACTGGTTGAGAAAAATAAGGTTACAATCATCGACATCGCAATACCAGGTGATAGCAGGGTCGCCGAGAAGGAACATGAAAAAATCGCGAAATACCAGGACTTAAAAATTGAAATCCAACGATTATGGCACAAACCAGCAGTGGTAATTCCAGTGGTAATCGGCACACTGGGTGCTATACCAAAAGCACTGGAATTACATTTAAAACAGTTAAAAATTGACAAAATCACCATCAGTGAAATGCAAAAGGCTGCACTGCTTGGATCTGCACACATATTACAAAAATACGTTACGACGTCCTAGGCCCCTGGGTGGGGCCCGACTAGTAATTAATGCCAAATCCGGCGAAACAACTGGCCGCTGTGATACACTTCTGTTGATGCAATCATCATCATCATCATCATCATCATCATCATCATCATCATCATCATCATCATCACAATCATCATCATCATCATCATCATCATCATCATCATCATCATCATAATACTGCTTGGATCCGCACGTATATTACAAAAATAGGTTACGACGTCCTAGGCCCCTGGGTGGGCCCGACTAGTAATCAATGCCAAATCCGGCGAAACAACTGGCCGCTGTGATACAATTGAAGAATAATAATAATATCATCATGTGTTGTCCCAAATGTAATTGGAGTCCTTGGAGCAATACCTAAAGGGCTACCTGGCTATTTGATAAATTCTAAATTTACCTGACTTGAACATTCTGACTCTACAAAAAACCACCCTACTTGGAACAACTTATATCCTCTGACGTTACCTTAACAGTTCCTAAGTCTAACAGTCCTAAAGCTGTGAATCTCACCAAAGATTAACCAAATAACAATAACAACAATAATGATGATGATAATGATGATGATGATGATAATGGAAAGTTTGCAAGTGTTGTGATTTCTTGCTGATGGTTCTCGGGTCCGCTGGGAGTTGTTTTCTTCTTAACTCTTTTTCCAGATACACAAACCCTTACCCGCTTCTTGTAATGCTAAAGGAGAGAAAGTGGAAAGAGACACGCTTGGCAGGTGATTAGGATTGGCTGAAAATGCTGGAAGAACTGGGTAGGAGAGGCTGAATGTCCGCTCGCATAAAAATAGTTTATTTATGTATTTTCATTTATTTCTTTGTCAAACAGATACAAGTTAACAAGTATAAGGCGGAACTGGAAGGTATTAGATGGTTCCGCCCCAAGCGCCTGATGGAACCGGATAGGTTCCAGACGGAACTTGGGCCACCTCCTGTGGACCTGACCCGCCCCCGAGTAGAGGACCTGGTAGTCGCATGGAATAGTGCGGCTACCGGGGCCCTAGACCGGGTGGCGCCTTTGCGGCCTCTCCTGCGGCGAAGAACCACCCTGGCACCTTGGTTTACCGAGGAGCTAAGGGTGATGAAACGCCACAAGAGACGCCTAGAGAGTCGTTGGAGATCCTCCCGTTCCGAATTTGACCGAGCACAGGCACGAGCCTATTTGAAGACGTACCTTGTGGCACTAAGAGTGGCCAAACGTCAACATTGCGCCGCTCTTATTGCGTCTGCAGATAACCGCCCTGCCGCCCTGTTTCGGGTGACCCGTTCCCTCTTGTTTGAGAGACCACGGGAAGCCCCTCTACAGGGCAGAGCAGAGGAGTTTGGGAATTATCTACAGGACAAAGTCGCTCAAATCCGGATGGGATGGACCCCTTTCAGTGGTTCAGTAGAGACGCCCGTTGCGAGTCTTGAGGGACCGCTTTGGGAGGAGTTTGACTCGGTTGCCATCGAGGATTTGGACAGGTTGCGTGGACGTCTGCGACCCACCACATGTTTATTGGACCCGTGTCCCTCCTGGCTTGTACTGGCATCCTGGGAGGTTACGCGCGACTGGCTCCTGGGCCTGGTGAACGCCTCGTTGGGTGAGGGGTCTCTACCGGCCGCCTTGAAAGAGGCGGTGGTGAGGCCCCTGCTCAAGAAGCCTTCCCTGGACCCAACGGACCTAGTCAATTATCGTCCAGTCTCCAACCTTCCTTTTTTAGCGAAGGTTGTAGAGAGTGTGGTAGCACAGCAGTTCCCACGTCACCTGGAGGAAAATGATTATCTAGACCCGCGCCAGTCCGGCTTCCGACCCGGGCACAGCACGGAGACGGCCTTGGTCGCATTGGTCGATGATCTCTGGAGGGCCAGAGATAGGGGTTGTTCCTCTATCCTGGTCCTATTAGATCTCTCGGCGGCGTTCGATACCATCGACCATGGTATCCTGTTGCACCGGCTAGAGGGGCTGGGAGTCAGAGGCACCGTTTTACGGTGGTTTGGCTCCTACCTCTCTGGTCGGACGCAACGTGTGTTGACAGGGGAGCAGAGTTCGACCCGGAGGCCACTCACATGTGGAGTGCCACAGGGATCGGTGCTCTCGCCCCTCCTGTTCAACACATATATGAAACCGCTGGGCGAGATCATCCGTGGTTTTGGAGTGGGATATCATCTGTATGCTGATGATACTCAGCTATACATTTCCACTCCGAACCACCCCAATGAGGCCGTCGAAATGATGTCCCGGTGCCTGGAGGCCGTACGGGTCTGGATGGATGGCAACCGACTAAAACTCAACCCTTCCAAGATGGAGTGGCTGTGGCTTCCGGCCTCCCGGTTCAACCAGGTGCTTCCATCTCTGGCCATCGGGGGCGTCCAACTAGCCCCCATGGAACAGGTGCGCAATTTGGGCGTCCTCCTGGATACCCGGCTGTCCATGGATAACCATGTAACAGCCGTGGCAAGGGGGGCGTTCCATCAGGTTCGCCTGATGCGCCAATTGCGCCCCTTATTGGACCGGGATGCCCTACGCACAGTCACCCATGCGCTAGTGACGTCTCGCCTGGATTACTGCAATGCTCTCTACATGGGGCTTCCCTTGAGATGCACTCGGAGACTACAGTTGGTCCAGAACGCGGCCGCGCGGGTGATTATGGGGAGGACCAGATACTCCCCTGTAACACCTCTCCTGCGCGAGCTGCACTGGCTGCCTGTGGTCTACCGAGTGCGTTTCAAGGTTTTGATTATGATCTTTAAAGCGCTCCATGGCACAGGGCCTAGTTATATGCAGGATCGCATCCTGCCCCACACATCCCTACGACCAATTCGCTCACACAGAGAGGGACTTCTCCGGGTGCCGTCCGCCAAACAGTGTCGGGGGGCGACACCCAGGAGCAGAGCCTTCTCTGTGATGGGCCCAGCCCTATGGAATGACCTCCCCCGTGACATCAGGATTACTTCCGATCTCCGCTCCTTCCGTGTACAGCTGAAGACCCACCTCTTTCAATTATCCGGCCTGGCTCAATCGCAATCGTAATTTTCCCATTCCTCCAAACTGTTTTTTAAATTGTTCTTAAATATTAATTTTATTGGGTTTTTACAATTGGGGTATTTTAAAGTAGATTTTTAACTGTCTATTGATGTAATTTGTTTCCTCCTCCGTGTATATGTATATGTGTTGTGTATGTATGTACGTTTGGTGTTGTTATGTATTTTATGTTATATGCTCCATTGTACGCCGCCCCGAGTCCTACTTGGAAAGGGAGCGGCTAATAAATCCAAATTTATTATTATTATTATTATTATTATTATAAGGTAAAGGTTCCCTTTGCACATATGTGTTAGTTGTTCCTGACTCTAGGGGGTGGAGCTCATCTCTGTTTCAAAGCCGAAGAACCAGCATTGTCTGAAGACGTCTCTGTGGTCATGTGGCAGGCATGACTAAATGCCAAAGGCGCACGGAACGCTGTTACCTTCTCACCATAGGTAGTCCCTATATTTCTACTTGCATTTTTACATGCTTCTGAACTGCTAGGCTGGCAGAAGTAGGGACAAGTAATGGGAGCTCACTCTGTTACGTGGCGCTAAGGATTCGAACCGGCGAACTGCTGACCTTTCTGATCGACAAGCTCTGCGTCTTAGCCATTGAGCCACTGCGTTCCATATAACAAGTATAGATATGAACATGAACTTGAACAAAGGATATTAATACAGATAAATGGGGACAGTAAGACAGGGATGGTAGGCACACAGGTAGGTAGGTAGGTAGGTAGGTAGGTAGGTAGGTAGGTAGATAGATAGATAGATAGATAGATAGATAGATAGATAGATAGATAGATAGATAGATAGATAGATAGATAGATAGATAGATAGATAAATGTAGATGTAGATGTAGATGTAGATGTAGATATAGATATAGATATAGATATAGATATAGATATAGATATAGATATAGATATAGATATAGATATAGATATAGATATAGATTGTCTGTGAACAGTTGGTTCTCGGTATCATTAGTATTAATCCAATTCACAATAACAATATTAATAATCTCTATCACATTTCTCAAACATAAATAATCATTATATTATTCAAACATATATATTCAAAAAATGCCTAACTCCTCATCTTTATCTCTACCTTCATCTCTGTTTTTCTTGTTCTACCTAAACATTTCTCCATTATATATGAACAAATTTAACTAAGTTTCCATTTATATTGATCCAGTTTATGCTAACATTGTTAATAATCTCTACCACATTTATCAAGTTTATATAACCCTAATTATATTATACATCTCCTCTTTAGTGCTTCAATTCTTATCCATTTTTCCATTTTAATCCAAATCACAATAACGGTAGGAACAAAGTTAACTAGATATCATTCATGTTGATCCAATTCACATTAACATTTTTGATTATTTCTATCACATTAATCAAATTAAACAGTCATGTTACATTGTTAAAATGTATGTTGAAAGAAAAATACCTTACATCTGTAAACTTCTAATCTGTTATTTTTATTCATTCTATAAGCAATTCGTGTTTTAATATTTCTCCTATCTAATTTTACACTGATGCACTTATGCACGCCCCCTTTACGGACCTCTTAGGGATGGGGTAAGGTCTATGGTAGACAATTTAAGGTTGAAGCTGTGAGGGTTTGCGGCTGTAACAATAGAGTCGGGTAGAGCATTCCAGGCATTGACCACTCTGTTGCTGAAGTCATATTTTCTGCAATGCAGTTTGGAGCAGTTGACCTTGAGTTTGTATTTATCGTTTGCCCATGGATTATTGTGGTTGAAGCTGAAGTAGTCATTGACAGGTAGGACATTGTAGCACACAATTTTGTGCACTATACACTGTCTTTTTATGTGCTATGTTTAGGAGTGATACCATAGCATTGTTTCAATATCTCAGGGGCTGCCACAAAGAGGAGGGAGTCAACCTATTCTTCAAAGCATCTGAAAACAAGGCAAGAAGCAATGGATGGAAACTCATCGAGATGAAAAGCAACCTAGAACTGGGGAGAAATTTCCTGGCAGAATGTGGAATTGTCAGGGTTCTAAGTAACAGACCCGAAGAAATCAAAACCACGAGGCCTGGAGTTTCCTCAAAGCAAACGTTTATTAGGAATGCCATATTGGGATGGCTAGTGAAAACCCAACTCTGAAGGACTCGAGATTTTCCCCACCCAAATCAAAACCCAGAGTTCCTTCCCCCCAGGTCATACATCCATCAGATGGTCCAATCAGATCACAGTCTGTTCTGACCGAGGCTTCCCAAGAGCATGAAGCAAACTCATCGTCCCAACAAAAAACCCTTTTATTAATTGACTGTGAATTCTGCTCCTTCACATCCAGCAAAGTCTTTCAAGGGAAGATTTACAGTCACAGACCTTATCTGGCTTGGAGAGCTGCCAGGACAATATCTGCAGAACTTGGCAAGGAGACTCAGAGAGTCACGAACCAATTAAGCGAAGTACTGTAGTTGCCTCCTGCAAACTCCACTCCCCTTTCGCTCCTCTTTTATTTCCTCTGGGAGGGGCCATTCATTATCCACCTGTGGCCTTCCTCCCAAGTCGATCCTTGTTCTTTAGCTGTTCCCTTCATCAGGCAACTCTGCACATACGCACACTGGGAACAGGCTCCAGCTGTTCCTCTGCCTCACTGATGTCTGACTCCGAAGGCAGCTGATAACTGGCATACGACACAGAGCCCTCATCAGAGCCTTCCTGAAACTCCAGGACTGGCCCATGTTCCTCCACAACCTCCTCACTGTCCGAATCTGCTGTGGGCCACAAGACAGTCCCAACTTTGATGGGCTTTTGTTCAGGCTCCTCTAACACCTGGTGGAGCGTCTTTGGTTCCCACAGGAAAGAATGCTACTTTGGCTACACATCCCCCATCTATCTCTATCTCCCCCCCCTCACGTTCCCACAGCACCAACTGGCCTGGTTGTGACAGCCCTGAAGATGCTCCCAAAATGGCTTCAGGGATGACAGGAACATCTTGCCTCCAGAAATTTGGGTGCTCCAACACTGGAGGTTTTTAAGAAGAGATTGGACTGCCATTTGTCTGGAATAGTCTAGGTCAGTGATGGAGAATCTTTTTTCCCTCAGGTGCCGAAAGTGTGTGGGTGCGCGTGATAGCGCACGCGGACCTGCCTACACCCATAATGCAATGCCCCCACATGCTCCGCCCTCTGCGCATGCACACACAATCTCCATTTTGGAGCTTGCAGGCTTCCTTGAAGCCTCCTGGGACCAAAAACATGGGGGGTGCCACTCCCCCATACACCCCATTTTTGGTCCCAGGAGGCTTTAGGGAGACCTGCTAGCATCAAAACAGGGGAGAACTGACTGGTGGGAGGTACACGCGCATGATCAGTGGAGCTGACCTGGACGACAGCTCGCGTACCTGCAGAGATGGCTCGCGTGTCATAGGTTCGACATCACGGGTCTAGGGTCTCCTGCTTGAGTAGAACAGGGGTCATTAAACTGTGACTCTAGAGCCGCATGTGGCTCTTTCCTCCCTCTGCTGCGGCTCCGTCACCGGTAGGCGCAACAATTTTGAGAGGAGCTTCCGGTGGAGGTGGGGAGAGAAGCACAGTGCGCCAGGAGAAGACTCTATGGCAAGGGGAGGGTTTTCCAGTTGTCTCCACAATTGATAGGGCTTTCGGTTATGACAAGTAGAGGAAAAAGTACACTGCGCTAGGAGGAGACTCTATGGTGGGCAACTGAACTTCCGGTCAGCTCCAGAATTGAACAGGGGGCTTCCGGTTAGGACCTTTGTGGCTTCCGGTGGCTCCCGGTGTTTTCTTTTCTTTTCTGTGGGAAACAGGTCCACATTGGTCCCTTCCAAATCTGTTATTCTCTTAAATGACTGATTCCACTGATAATAGAACTGTTTACACAAAAACCATAGTCCCTAAACCAACACTTCAATCTCCAGTGTTCTAATTTACTAAAAACCGTCTCCATCAAAAGAAAGGGGGGAGGGAAGTAAGCTTGGAAATATATTATGTGTATATATTCTTAGAGGTTGTGCATTCTGTCTGCAGACTGAATGAATGGAATGTGATCAGCTTGAGAATCTTCGCTCTAGGGAATAACTTGAATATTTGTGTCCTTCCTCCCTTTGATTGCTGCTGTGGTTTCCATGGAGATTTACTCAATAAAAAATATGTCCTGGTTGGTAGCAATCATAGCCAGAGTCACTGTGGTGAAGTGGGAGAACATTAAGAGCATTATACTCTTAAGTGTCCCCGAGAATCTTGTTTTCCCCAAGATGAGCATTATGTCATCCGTGATAATGCCTAGAAATGTGTGTGTATCCTGCCTATTTTCAATTATCAGCTGGAGAAGGGAGGGAGGGAGGGAAGTAAGGACTCTTAGTTGACTCTTGCTGGATGATGATGTCTTTGAAAGGGCTTTGGGCAATTCCTACTATGGCTCTGCCTGAAGGAGGTTAGATCTTTGTTATGTAGAATAGACTGGCTCAGGCTTAATGGCCCGTTGACAAAGGTGGGGTGGGTGTGAGTTTCAGCCTTCCTTTTAGGGGAAATATTCCACCCTTTTAATATTTCCTAAAATATCTCATTTTCCTAGGAGAGGGTTGGGTGCTAACTTCCTACACTACAGAAGAGAAGAAACTGCACAAGGAGGAGGTGGCGTGAGGGATGTTTTATCTCTCTTTTTTTCCTAACGTTCGCCTCTTGCACTGACTCGCACACATCAGCACGCTTGAAATCCGAAAGGAGATAATCTCACCTGCTTCCATCTTATCTTCACCCAAGCTCATCCTCCTTATCTCCCCACGCAAGGTATCCACTGATTGATCAAGTCAAACGACTGACACGTTGGAGAGGAAAAAGTAGCATTGTGGAACCAAGGTTTTCAAACCAATGTGGTATCCTCAATTTGTGTGTGTGTGTGTGTGTGTATTTATTCCTATTCTTCCAACAGCCATTATAAGCTCATTGGATATAAGGGTACCCTCAAGATTTTCTCAACAAGAATATTAGAGTTTTTCAAACTTCATGGTGGATCTGTGTGCCCAGAATCCCTGTTTTAGCTACTGTCAATTCTGCTCGTTCTTAACTATCTGGTTTGGTTCAGCAACCAATGTGTGGTGGTGGAAGTTGGACCATAAGGAAGGCTGAGCGCCAACTAACAGAGGCCTTTGAACTCTGGTGCTGGAGAAGACTCCTGCATTGAGTCCCTTGGACTGCAAGGCCATCCAACCGGTCAGTCCTAGAGGAGATCAACCCTGACTGCTCCTTAGGAGGCCAGATCCTGAAGAGGAAACTCAACTAATTTGACCACCTGATGAGAAGGAAGGACTCCCTGGAGAAGAGCCTCATGCTGGGAAAGATTGAGGGCAAAAGAAGAAGGGGACGACAGAGAATGAGGTGGCTGGATGGAGTCACTGAAGCAGTCGGCATGAGCTTCAAGGAACTCCAGAGGATTGTAGAAGACAGGAAGTCCTGGAGGAACGTTGTCCAATGGGTCAGACACAACTTCGCAACCAACAACAGCAGAAACCAAACCAGACACAGACTTCAACGGATAGTTAGAACTGCATAAAAAAAACAATGGCTACCAACCTGCCTTCCATGGAGGACCTGTGTACTGCATGAGACAGAGAGAGGCCTGTGAAAATATCAACAGGCCCCTCACATCCTGGATATAAACTGTTTCAACTCTTCCCCTCAGGACAAGGCTATAGGGCATCGCATGCAAAACAACTAGTCGCATTCCCCCATGACAACTCCCATAGCACTGTTTTGTGCCTAAAGGATACCTAACCACATCGTAAGGCTGCATTGCTATTACCCCTCTCATCTTTCTCATCTTCCCATCTTCCCTACTACCATCTCCTATTTGGTATCATATGATTGATCACTTGCTGTTTGTATCGTATGGTTTATGATTTTAACTATGGTTTATGATCTATGACTTATCAGCTTTGAAACGGAGAGGAGCACCGTCCCCTAGAGTCGGGAATGACCAGCACATACGTGGAAAGGGAACCTTTGCCTTTACCTATTAAGAGATGTAGAAAGGGGACACAAATTGATTTAAAGTTAGATTAGGGTGGGGAATTATTTTAGAAAGGGATTTTTTTTTAAAGATTAAATTGGAAGAAGACAGGAACTGATTCTTCAGTGCGGGTGGAAGAGAACAATTTATTCTAAAGATGAATTTTAAGGATTTGTGAGAGGCATATGTGTGAATGCGTGTGTGAGGGAGACAGAGGGGAGGACTATGTGTAGGTTGTTTGTGTGGGTAGCATTAGATGAGTTTATTTGTAGCGATGTACAAAACAGAGAAGTCTGTCTTTCAGGGGGAAAAGGGCTTAATTTTAGAATCGAACCACATATTTCTAAAAGTCCCTTGTCCAGGATATGAAATGAATATGTCAGGGTAATGATGATTTAATAGCTGCTGACCAGCTGCTGTAATAAGTGTAATGATGATGCAATGGTAGTAATGAGTCAGCAGCATTATTTGATTCTTTATCACTTTAAGAGACTGTATTATAAGAGAGGCCTTGTTGGGACATCTCTCTCTCTCTCCATGTGTGCTTCCATGCTATAGTTGATGATTGTTTGCCTGATTTTGCCTAGTACGTGTATGTATATATACCGTGTAGGTAAACCACTATTTGAAAGACAAACCTTTGTTTACTGTATTTTGCTCCTGGGTTGTCTTGAAATAGTCACGCTGTGTGAACTCTGACTGAATGGTAATTCTTTGCCACTGTTACTATGATTCATTTTCTCTTCCAAATGATACTTTTTTAGCTTTGGTCAAGCCACACATACACTATATTGCCAAAAGTATTCGCTCACAACTGATTCTGATTATTTGGATGGGTGAGCAAATACTTTTGGCAATATAGTGTACTTAGCTTCTTGGCCTGTTCTGGAGAAAATACAGAATATTCGGATGCCAGTCCACTGTTTTCTTTTTCTTTTTTAATGTTATAAAGTTTTTTATTTTTTTCATTTTCATAACATATAATCACATGTATACTATTACATAGCCAACATCATATTGTATTATTAAATGTTTACCTCGATTCATCTTACCATCAACTCCCCAAAAACAATTATTGGCTCTTCTGCTCTCCATATATCATATTTGTACCTTATCCATCACTTCCCCCTCTCTATCTCCCTTCTTCCCTCTGTCCTCCTTCCCTTCTCTACTTCCTCTTTCCCTCCCCTTCTCCCCTCTCCCCTTTCCACTCCTCATTTCTCTCCTCCTCTTCCCCTCCTTGCCCTCTCTCCTATCCCTTTCTTCTTCCCCCCCTTCTTCCTCTATTTCACACTCTTCACCTCATTTACTTGGTGTATTTCAGCCTCTGAGCAAGCTCCATTTTATGTTGATGGTATTTATAATTCCTTTTCAATATACATATTTAATTTTAATATGTATTCTCCTCCTTTTTTAAAAAAATAGAACAAAAAATATATACTTATATAGTCATTGTACTTTTAAAACCCTCCCACCCCCAACCTAGCTTTGGCCAAGATGTAGACCTGTTTTCTGCATCTCTGTTGGCTTAACCATCAGGCACAAAAAGGCAGGAATCAGGACAGAGTTCAAAAGTACTATAAGTTTATTTCATGCTACGTAGTCACAAGAATTGGATCTACTAAAAATTGAGGTGAATTGGCACCAGATAATAGTCAACGGACCTTCAAGGAGGGATGAACTTAGTGTTGTGGCCCGCCAGCAGAGTTGGTGGCAGACTCAGACAGTGAGGAGGTTGGGGAGGAACATGGGCCAGTCCTGGAGTCTGGGGAAGGCTCGGACGTGGGCTCTGCATCTAAGGCACAGGGTCGTCCAACAGGTAATCGGAGATCAGTGGGGCAGAAGAACAACTGGAGCCTGTTGCTAGTGTGCGCATGCGCAGAGCTGCCAGGAGAAGGGAACAGCTAAGGAACAAGGGCCGACTCAGGAGTAAAGGCACAGGTGAATGGTGAATGGCCCCTCCCATAGGGGACAAAGAGGAGCAAAATGGAAGTGGAGTTTGCAGGAGACAATTAGTTCAGTTCATTAGGGTAAAGATCTGTTCCTGACTCCTTGCCAAGTAATTGCTGCTACAGCATGGCGTTTCGAAGATATTGGCAGCTCTCCAAGCCCGATAAAGGTCTGTAGCTGTGAAATCTCTTGAAAGTCTGTTGGCCGGGATTTTGCTGGAGAGGAATTCCCTTTAAAACTAAATAAAAGGGGTTTTATTGGGACAGGGAGTCGGCTTCGTACTTTTGGGTAGACTTGGTCAGCACCCTTAGGTCTCTTACAGTGGCATAAAGAATTCAAACTGATGAGGCATTTGACCCCACCCTAGGATTCAGCCTTGCTGTCTCTAACATTAACAAATATAGAGCATTACTTAAGCACACACTAACCATTGCTTTTCGACAACGTCCTACTTTCTCTTTATAGTGACGGTTTGCAGCCTGGAGGATGGGCTACTGAGGATAGAATGCAAGGCACACAGCACAGACTTGGAATGGTGTCATTGCCCCAACACAAGAGTTTACAACCTGCAGGGATTGGTGATGAAAACCGAAATGCTGAAACAGCTTGACTTAAGGGCTTCCCCATTGCAGCACGATGAGACACAGAGAGAGAGAAACAGAGGGAGGGAGAAAGAAAGTGAGTTGTTTTCCTTAAAGGAGGGAGATGGAGGGACGGAGGGGAGAGAGGAAGGAAGGAAGGAAAGAAAGAGAGAGAGAGAGAGAGCTGTTTTGCTTAAATTATGGAGAGTAAGGGGGGAGGGAGGGAGAGTAGGGGAGGAAGGAAGGAAAGAGAGAGAGAAAGAGAAAGAAAACAGCTGTTTTGCTTAATTTAAAGAAGGGAGAGGAAGGGAGGGAGGGAAAGGAGGAAGGGAGGAGAGAAAGATCTGTTTTGCTTAATTTAAATTAGGGAGTGTAAGTGAGAGAAGGAGGGGAGAGGAGAAAGGAAGGAAGGAAAGAAAGAGAGAAAGAGAAAGAAAGCTGTTTTGTTTAATTTAAAGGAGGGAGAGTAAGGGTGGGAGGGGAGGGGAAAGGAGAGGGGAGGAGAGGAGAGGAAAGAAGCAAGCAAGCAAAGTAAGAAAGAGAGAGAGAGAGAGAGAGAGAGAGAGAGAGAGAAAGAGAAAGAAAGAAAGGAAAGAAAGAAAAGAAAAGAAAAGAAAAGAAAAGAAAAGAAAAGAAAGAGGACCCTTTTTAACTACTCAGTGAAAACTAAAGGCCAATACTGACTCAGAAAAGCCGAGGTCTGCATTATTTATGTACTGATTCTCAGAGTCGGGGAAATAAACAAGATGAACTTGAAATCTTATTACAAAAAGGTGAAGATGATTTAATCAGTTTAACAGGGACCTGATGACATGTTTCTCATAATTGAAATACAGAAGGCTGAAGGGTATAACTGGTTAGTGAAGCAATGGAAAGGAAGGACACATGGTGTTGCACGCTAAAATATCCACAATCGTTGGCAGAAATCCAGACAAAAGAACCGGATAACATTTCTGGAAACTCCAAAACTAAAAAAAAAAAACCCATATCTGTGGAGATTCTCAATCACCCAGGTCATGGGTTGTCCCAAAGGTGCTTCCTTTCAAAAGGCAACTGGCCTTACTTTCTTTTTGCTGAAAGACGTTTCACTTCTTCAGAACCGAAGAAGCTTCTTGGATGAGATGTCTTCAAGAAATGTCTTCAAGCAAAACAAAGGAAGTCCAGTTGCCTTTCAAAAAAGCACCTTTAGGACTGAAAACAATACTGTGGTAGTTTCCATGTGTTGGCAGACTGTGAGGAAGTTGGGGAGGAAGATGGGCCAGTCCTGGAGCCTGGGGAAAGCTCAGACAAGGGCTCTGTTTCGGAGGCAGAGAGGGGGCCAGGGCTGTCTGACAGTTATCAGCTGCCTTCAGAGTCAGACATCAGTGAGGCAGAAGAACAGCTGGAGCCTATTCCCAGTGTGTGCATGCACAGAGTTACCAGACAAAGGGAACAGCTAAAGAACAGGGGTCGACTTGGGAGTAAGGCCACAGATGGACAATCAATGGCCCCTCCCAGAGGAAATTAACTTGGGAGGAAGGCCACAGGTGGATGGTGAATGGCCCCTCCCATAGGCAATAAAAAAGAACAAAAGGGGAGTGGAGTTTGCAGGAGACAATTAGTTCGCTTCATTGGTGAGAAGATTTGTTCGTGACTCTCAGAGACTCCTTGCCAAGTATTTTCTGCTACAGCGTTGCACTGGGAAGATATCGGCCTGGCAGCTCTCCAAGCCTGATACAGTCTGTGGTTGTAAATTCACCCTTGAAAGACTGTTTGCCGGGACTTTGCTGGATGTGAATGAGTGGAATTCACATTAGCCTAATCAAAAGGGGTTTTGTCGGGACAAGGAGCCTGCTTCATGATTGGGTGAAGCCTGCAATCCACTATTGAACTTTAGTGATCCCAGGCTGTATCAGTCCATGATAGATCAGTCAGCTAGATTCTGGTAACACTTTTTCTGAACTACACACTTTTGTGTGTGAAATAAACTTTTGTGAGTTGCAGCCAACGTCATCTGATGCATAGACTAGCTAGAACGATGTAGGATTTACATTGGGATAATGTGACAGCTCAGCTATGGAAAAGCAGGCTACATATGAGACAGATTAGGAAGACAGAACAGAATAGCAGAGTTGGAAGGGACCTTGGAGGTCTTCTAGTCCAACCCCTTGCTCAAGCAGGAGACCCTATACCAGGCGTGTCAAACTGACAATCTGAATGACCATCAATAGGTTGCCTGTACAATGTTTTGTGTATCCACTATGCATTTTTACTTCTTCTGTAAATGGCTATAAACTGAGGCTGTTGATAGTGGGTGAAAAGCTGTTGAAGTCATGATGGGATTTGTTGAGAGATTTATTTCCAGAGGTCCAGATCAGAGATGGGTTCTAGGTGGCGTTACTGCCGGTTCGCTCATGCGCGTGTTGGATGGGTGCTGCACGCGCATGCGCAATTCAATGGAAATTGTTCTGCACATGTGCAGAACTAAAAAAGAGATGGTGATGGCGGCGACCGGGGAACCAGTTCAGGGGCGTGGCCAGCCTGGGTCACTGCTGGCTCTGCGACCCAGGTCAGCATACCATTACCAGTTTGGCCAAACCGGGCTGAACCGGGCCGAACTGGTAGCAACCCACCTGTGAGCCAGATGATGAAAAGGCCATCAATGAACTTCAAGTGAAGAAAAGGATTGAGAAATCTGATGTCATTAAATAAATTGTCTGTGCTGGAGAAGATCCCAGCACTATTGGGAGACAAACTGTGCCAAACAATTTCTGACATGTTTTTCTAACAACTTCCTCCTTCAGAAGGTGGGGAATGAAATGAATGGATTCTGATTAGCAAGCTAACTTCCTGTGGGTTGGACGACATGAAGGTTAACCAAATACACGGCAGGCTAAAATTCATAGTCCAAGAATTCTTACCAATGGTTCTTCACCAAACGGGAGGAAGGATCTAGTGTAGGTCACACTGTGTTGTATGTAGTTTATCTCAGTGTTCTTTTAACATTTTTATTAATGACTAGCTGGATACCCGTGCTTTGTGACGCAACTATGTGATTGGACAATGCAGGAGAAATCCAGTTCACTCAGTGGTGGTCGGTGATTGAAACACATAAGGGAATACTGCTCCTGCTACCTTGAGCCCGGAAGCAGTCCCATAGGTGGAAGGTGTAGATATATTGGTGAGGTACCAATGTTTAGCACTGTAAGGATCCCCAGACCACTCCTGAGTGAAGGAGAGGAACATCTGCCAGTTTGAATTGAGGTAATAGAATGTGAGGCAACTGGCAGTTGGAATAGAATTCTTTTCAGGTGGGGAGGGGCAGTAGAACTCCTTAGCATCAGAGCATGTTAATTACCGTATAAGAAATATGCTAATGGTCATTTCAAAAAATCCTTTCTAAGTGAGCACCTAGGAGCCAAGACAAACATATGTGCCAAATTTCACGTTTGTAGGCTTTATGGTGATCTGGAGATTTCGTGATGAGTGAGTGGTAGTTGGCTTTTATATATATATAGATTTCAAGGGGGAAGAATGATGAAAGGGATATTCCAAGATTAGCAAAGGACACCCAATTGGGTCATCTACTAATATCCTAGGAAACGGAAAATTAAAATAATAAAATCCTAATAAGCTTTAAATTCTGAAGAGCAGAATCCAATTTAATTGAAACAGAGGCAAAGGTATTCAATTATGAAAAATAAATCAAAAGCACAGGCATAGCGAGCGAATTACCTGTCTCGCTAATCCTACATGTGAAAAGGATTTTTTGGGGGAACTGTAGCTAGTCAAAAGTTGAATGTGAATGAATTAGCAGGGTGAGATGGCTGCCAAAAAGACAAACGCAAGTTTAGGCTGCAACAAAAGTATAATTGCAAATCACAGGGTGTATTTCTTCCATTATATGTTCCATCAATCATATTCCAATTTCAGGGGTGTGGCGAATTCTGGAAATACAAACCAGAATAGGCGCAAAAGAGGACAAAGAATATAACTGAGAAGTAGTAACTTCAAGTTGTGAAGAGAGATTTTGAAATGGACATATTCCAGAGGTGGCTAACTCCCTGTTGTTGGAAGTGTTTAAATATAGACCAGACAGTTATCTCTTGGGAATGGTTTAATCTGGATTCTTGCATTAAAAAGTTATAAGAGTGGGCTGGATGACTTCAGTAGCTTTTCCAATTGATCCTTTCAATGTTAACACCCAACACATTGCTCATAAACTAAATGCAGACCACAATCTAGTACCCTTCTCAATCTAGAATTCCCCCCAACCAGTGGTGGGTTTCACTTATCTTTACCACTGGTTCTCAGCCCGCATGCAAATTTGCTTCTCGTGTGCACACTTGCACCTGGCCTTCCATGCATGTGCGAGCAAAGCACATGCCTTCTGTGCATGCGTCCAGCTTTGAAAACATGGCTAAATAGGACGGCATAGCACCAGAGCAGTTGGGCGGACCAACCGGCTATCTCTCCTACCAGTTCAGCTGAACCGGTCCAAACCGGCTTAATACCACCTCTGCTCCCAATCCTCTAAAACTCCAGTTCAGAGTTTTCCTGACTTTACCATTCATTCTAGTGTCTGGAGCAAATTTCTGTAGCCATATGCAGGTCTCTGCGTGATGCATGGCTTCAAGTATTAAATATGATGCAGAAAATGACCGTCAACATACATATCTCAAACATGAGTCAGTATTTGCTTCTCTTCACCTTAAAGAAAAATCAGAATGACACACAAGATCGCCTCTTGGGTTTAACCCCTGCAGGGTGACGGCATGCCTTGCCTTTTAAAATGTAAATATTGAGTGAGATAATTGAATCTGATAGATCAAAGCTAAAATGACTCGGCTGGGAGGAGAACGGGGGAAGGGTAAATGATGTGTTTTTCTAAGAATAACACAGGAATTTAAGAGGGGCCACGGAGTCAAAGAAAACCAAAGTCAATCTTCCATTTTGATGTGGTCATCAGCAGATACAGATTAACAGAGTTGGAAGGGACCTTGTAGGTCATCTAGTCCAACCCACTGCCCAAGCATCCTACACCTTTTCTGACAGATGGCAGTCCAGTATCTTCTTGAAAGCCTCCAGGGATGAAGCTTCCACAAACAATGATGATTTTAGAACATTGTTCTGTGTGCAGTAACTTCATTCTGCAAAGCCTCCATGATGTGGGGATATCCCAGGGGTGAAATCTACTTACCTTCACTACCGGTTTGCAAATGTGAGGGTGTGTACACAAGTGCTCACTTATCACTACACTATTTATCACTTATCACTACACACGGTATAGGGTTTCCTGCCTAGGCAGGGGGTTGGACTAGAAGACCTCCAAGGTCCCTTCCAACTCTACTATTGTATTGTATTGTATTGTATTGTATTGTATTGTTATTGGCAATACAAAATAACCCTTCCCCCCCGCTCTGGAACTTTTTTTCACATTCCCAATTCCTCGCCTTCAATCCTGTGATTTGCTGATGGTCTTGAAGTTTCAGATGATGGAATGTATGTACAGATGAGAGCCTGTTTCAGGGTTCCAAATAGCATCCAAAAGTAAATCAGAGTCCAAGGCAAAGTATTGCTCAAAGTTCCAATTTATGAAGAGAGCCATGTTGGCACGTATGGGAAAAAACTGAATCTGAAAGCTTCCTGGTTTTCCCCACCCAGTTGAAAGTTCATGCTCTTGCCCCCACAACCACAAGTCCATCACATGGTCCAATCTCCCACTGCCACGCTGGCAGTTCCACCCATCCAGTTCCGGTCAGGTGCAAAGACAAAGGATGACCTTGGCTTTCTAGAAAGAATGTTGTTATGGCTACATATCATCTAACTCCGTACAATCCCCCATCCCATTTCCCCACAGCAGAAAATGCATAGCAGAATAATAGAAAGTGTGGCAGGCCAAAGAGCTAAAAGAAAAGATGTCTGCAGGCCGGACATCCTGGGCATCAGAGGAAGGGTCATATGTGGAGATAGGATCCAGGTATGGATGGAATGGACATAAGAGTGAGGAATATGAATTCTGACCAAACGTTTTCTCTTGTCTTCATTCTTTTGCCTTGACAATTAAGGTCTTTGCTATTTTCCTGCCTCTCTCACTGCAGAGGGAGGTGGGGTTTGCTGCCTTCAACAAAAGTTTTACACTGCTTTTACTTTTATCTGCAGAAGGAGAGGGGGGGTCGCGGGGGAGCGGCCTCAGATAAAGCTGTTCATTCTTGTATACATATATACAAAGATTGATAATATGAGATTTATATAAATTGTAAGGGAGGGCCATGGAGAAGATGCACAAAAGGTTTGTAACCAACCGACACACTGTATGTAACTGGAAGATGGTTTCATGTTTTATGTTTTGATTGTCTTCGTTTGCCTAAAAATAAAAATTTCTTTTAAAAAAACTGTTTGTTCTTTTATTCTGCTCTACAATAGGAAGGGGGGGGCTGCACATTAACAGCAAGACAGAAGTTAGCACCTTACCTGCTAGAAAACCACTAACCAGGATATTAGGAACAATAATAGCTTGCTTATAAGAAAACCCCCATCACCGGTACAAGTAGAATAGTGGTCCTACTTACAGATTCATTCAAGGTTTGCACAGGATAGGAAGAAGGAAGGTATTGCCAAAGATTACACAATATTAGATAAACTTTTGATACAGACAGAAAACAGGCTGATCAAAGTGTTGTATAGATTTTTGTTGGAAGATACCTGGGGTGGAAAACAGGTGAGGCGACATTTAACTGATATTGATATGAATCAATATTGGCTATTTGCTTTCATTAGGAATTGCTTATGTTACTATATAATTGTTATCGATATTTGCTGTTTGCTTCGGATATGAGATGCTGCTAGAAATCATTTATTAAGAATTAAGCTTTGTTATTGGCTTCTGCTTATATTATTGTATACTGTTAGAAATTAGTTGTTTTCTAGCCTGGCAAATTGTAACTTTAATACTGGATGGCATTACTGCAAATGTTATCTCACTGCTGCGTCTCGCTTCTATTCTTGGCTTCAAAGCTAGGCACATTCTTGAAAACATAGAAGAAATTGTTACACAGGAATATCAGGCCCCATAGATAAAGGAACCAAACTAGGGAGTTTTCCTTAAAGCATTCTGCCGAAAAACAACTTGGCAAAGAGGGGATGCCACCCCCTACAGAGGGCTATAGGAATACTCCATAGAAAAGATAGACAGAGACAGGAGCTTGAACAAAAGAATGTTTTAAAGATCATGTTGGCAACGAATCTTTGTCTCTGATTGGATAAACTTTGTTTCTATCTGCCTAAAATGTATATAATCCTCTGAGCCCCTATTTGAGGGGGGGGGGGTGGCTATTCCTTCCATGCATTTGTTTCTATGTTTTGGATATAGTTTTATTACCCAGCTTTTGCTATGGCCATAAATAAAAGCTGATATTTTTTGCAAGCTCGTCTGGAGTCTCCCTCTCTTTGGCATTTCAGTGGCTTGGGGAAACTGCTGGAAGCTTACATAACTATTCAGCATAACAGGCATAAGGGTTTAGGGGTGCTGAAATCTAAATAACCAATCAATATTATCTGTTATGCATGCATTATTAGGGGAAGGGCAAAGCGTTGCATGCAACCATCCCTTGACTATAAAAAACTGTAAGGTTCTAATCTGGGCCCTTTGCTTAGCTTTTCAAACCGGGGTCCTTAGATCTTGGTACCAAAATAAAAATATAATTCTATATCACACCTTGTGTCCGGTGACTTATCGGCTTCGACACCAAGTTTTGGAGACAACAGTCTCCCATCCAGGTTTTAACAAATTCCAACCTTCCTTCCTTCCTTCCTTCCTTCCTTCCTTCCTTCCTTCCTTTCTTTCTTTCTTTCTTTCTTTCTTTCTTTCTTTCTTTCTTTTTGCAATCAGTAGGAATTGCCTAATTACTGTTCTTTGCTAAGCAAATTGCCTAATGGACACTTCTTATGGTGTCTCCTGCAAAGAAGCTGTAATTTCCTTTAGAAATGAAATTGCTTTATGTGGGTCTTTGACCGGCATTATAAATAAGGGGGGGGGGGGACAGAAAGTAGTTTGCTACAGACAAATCCATTACCCCTCCCAAAAAATAAATGGTCATAAAATAAATAAGAATAGTACATCAAAGCTTTGCACTAACGTATGGCTCAGTAGAGGCATTTTGCAACGCGGAATGTAAGAGAAAACACAATATCCCCTTAAAAGTAACGAGCATTAAAGATAACTCTGGATAAGCTTTGAATCTGGAAATAATTGGGGAGAGCAAAATAGCTCTGGGGACATCATAAGGAGAAGGTGGACAAGAGTTTTGCCTCTCGAGAGCCACAAAATCAAAGTCTTGGAAGATAAGGAGTCTCATGAAACCTATTATTGAAAGAAATATCCATCTGGTTCATTTCCAAACTGGGAAGAAAGGCACTGGAGGCAAAATGGAGGCTGATTGGAAAGATGGTTTAATGAGGGACATGTGCGATTCTGGGCAGCTGACCACATGGAGTTCAGAGTGGGGCTGTTTTATACCTTCTCTTGGGCTTTGCACTTGAGCTTCCTGTTCCTGTGCAAGAACATGTATTCTATTAGCTGCTGTAGGGGTGACGTACGGATCATAACTGGCTCTATAGGTTGAAGTTTGGTCTGCTCTGAGATGATGCAATGGTTTGTGTTCTGAAAGGGTGTTGAGCAATTCCTATTATGGCTTAATGGCTTTGTCCTGCTTTGGATCTTGAGTGGGAGGCTAATCCTATCACTCTGCCTTTGTTTCAAAATATCCTGTCTTGAATGCATTTCTCCCTGCAGTGCTGGCTTATGAATAGAGCTATCTACCATTTAAATATGAGCCAGCAGTGTGCAGCAGCTGCCAAAAAAGCCAACACAGTTCTAGGCTACATAAACAGAGCAATATAATTAAGATCACGTGAAGGGTTAATATCACTTTATAATGCCTTGGTAAGGCCACACATGGAATACGGCATTCAGTTCTGGTCGCCACGATGTAGAAAAGATGTGGAGACTCTAGAAAGAGTGCAGAGAAGAGCAACAAAGAGGATTAGGGGACTGGAGGCTAAAACATATGAAGAACGGTTGCAGGAACTGGGTATGTCTAGTTTAATGAAAACAAGGACTAGGGGAGACATGATAGCAGTGTTCCAATATCTCAGGGGTTGCCACAAAGAAGAGGGAGTCAAATTATTCTCCAAGGCACCTGAGGGCAGGACAAGAAGCAATGGGTGGAAACTGATCAAGGAGAAAAGCAACTTAGAACTAAGGAGAAATTTCCTGACAGTTGGAACAATTAACCAGTGGAACAGCTTGCCTCCAGAAGTTGTGAATGCCCCAACACTGGAAGTCTTTAAGAAGATGTTGGATAGCCATTTGTCTGAAACGGTATGGGGTTTCCTGCCTAGGCAGGGGGTTGGACTAGAAGACCTCCAAGGTCCCTTCCAACTCTGCTATTGTATTGTATTGTATCTATCTCTTTATCTCTTACATGCTGGTGTCTGCTGTGGACTATTAAGAAAAGGTGGGGCTGTTTTCTCCTTCTAAAATAATTAACATCCAGAGGAATATAATATTCTGCCTTTTTAGTGTTTCTCAAAATATTTCATTCTTCTAGCAGAAGAACTACCACAACAACACAGAAGGAAGAACATTAAAATGGAATCTAGAAACAGTCGGCTTATATTTACTCAGGATTAGATGGTGTAAATCAGTGGTTTTTCAAACTCAGCATGTTTTAACACTCTGATTTTCAGAATTCCCCACCCGGCATGTCCACACAACTTAAACTTGCCAAGTTTGAAAACAAGATGGATATGAATCTAACGAGAACAGCAGGAGGGGCTGTCAGAGTTTGTTGCATGCATTCAAATCCAGAAGCACACACAGATAACAGATGCAGCTGGATTCTTTAACTTCTTTATATACATAAGAATAGAGGAATAAATGTACAATACCAACAGGGGGTTCTTCCAAGTAAACACAAGGCAGGAGAGTTATTGGCAAACACAAGCAGTTAGCTTTCATTTCAGCAGACAAGCCCAGACAAACTGCTAGTTTACTTCTCAGAGCAGCAGACTGCTTAAGTTTCTGTTTCAATTCTCTGCACAGACTCAGATTTGTTTAAACTCCCTTCGGCTGACTTAGTTGCTGTACCTATTCATTGGCTGACTTTGTTCCCATGTCTCTCCCAGTCATGAATATTCTAACAGAGGCATTTTCCAGGTCCCATCAACTATAGAATGTCAACCAATGAGATTCCAAAAACGAGTATTTTAAGCATTGGTACCCACCCCTCTGGAGATTAGGTTAGCTGTGACCTTTTGCAACACCCTGAAGACTTGTGTCTTTGTGTCACTTTGTGACCAGGCCTGGGACCCCCAAGGGTCCAAAGGGAACATCACCTGATTATGCTAAAGGCTGCTACAGAGGGTCTTTGGCACTCTCTGAGTCTGGTTATTTTTTGGAGACATTTCTTCACCCTACTAGATAAGATCATCAGAGCTAGAAGGGAGTACACTGTGCATGTGTGTAGGAAGAGAGAGAACAAACCCAACCTCCTTCTAACACTGATTATGTTCCCTAGTTGGGTAATGAAACATTTGCAAGAAAACCATCAAGCTCAGAGAGCACCAAGGATCTCATAGTTGTTATCTTCCTCCTCCTCCCTGCTCAATCCACAGCCTTCTAGCGTTGATGATGTTACCTAGTTGGGTAATGAAACATTTGCAAGAAACCATCAAGCTCAGAGAACACCAAGGATCTCATAGCCCTCCTCCTCCTCCTCCTCCTCCTCCTTTTCCTACTTGCATGTTTTACATGCTTTCAAACTGTTAGGTTGGCAGAAGCTGGGACAAGTAACGGGAGCTCACGCAATTAGGCGGTGCTAGGGATTCAAACTGCCAAACTGCTGACCTTTCTGATTGACAAGCTCAGCGTCTTAGCCACTGAGCCCTTCCACCACTTGACACAGAATATTTCGTTTACCTTCTCATCCACGTACGTCAATTTAAAAAAACTACTAAACTTAAGACTAGCAATCATTTGAAATAACTCCAATGCATGTTAGCAACGGCAGAGAATTAGAAATAGCGGCTATCAATGTTGCCATCGCTATCCTTTGGCAGTCGCGTGGCTGTCAAAGCAAAACCAGATGGAGACCTTCCTCGCAGATGTGCAGCCATGCGCTTCTCGGGAGATGAAACGGGACACAACAGGATTATGAAATGTGTCACTACAGCCCCACGGCAGCATCTGTTGAAATTACCGGCTGTCTTCCTTATCACTCATCTGGAACCAGATTCTCGTCGTTCTTGATGGACGTACGGCAATCTGAGCTAGTTATACATTTGGCTCTTGAAGATCTTCCTCTTTTTAGCATGTTCCCGCAGATGCATGATCCGCTTTTCGGATCAATGAGCGGCATTTTGCACAGTCAGCTGCATCTCCGGGGCATGGACCCCTGGCTCGCATATCGTTGGTATCGTTGGTATCTTGCCATCTCTATTTTGCATGCCTGGTCGTTGACTTCTAGTTGGTAGGCAGTGTTGGTCATGGTGGAAGATGCCGCTGCCTGGACATGTCCTTACCAGCGGAGCAGGCCTTCTCTCCTCTTCTCTATAATTTGTGCTGATGGATTGGCTGCTAAAATAAAGCAAGGTCATGGCACACACTTGAAAATAAATCAGGAAGAGTGTAATTGGGGTGTGTGGGTCTGTCTGTCTCACAAGAACAAGAATGCTTATCAACAGAAAATATGCATGTGTAATGCAATTATGGGTAGTTAGAAAGTTGATAAAAGTAATAAGAATTAGACAACTTGCAGACCTCAGACAAAAGTTAGCAATGGAGATGGTCTGCAGCAAATGAAATGTCTATTAGATAACTCCCGGGGCATTCATCAGCCAAGGCTTAGGAATGGGACAGCTATAGACCAATAGAACAAATTGTAGAATTATTGCTAAAATGTTTATTAGAGGATATTTCTTATTATTTCACCTTGTCCCTAAGTGAAAATGTATGAAGCTCACTTAATCCTTGGTTCTTGGTTCTTGTCCTTTTGACCAGGAATCCTTTTCCTTGGAGTACTCCAATAAAAAGCAATCAGAAAACCTGCACCTGATGTCTGGCTTCCATCAGACCCTAATTGGGCACAACAGTGCCACACCAAAATGTTGTCGAATGGCGTCAGTTGTGATGTGGTCAAGAAGGGAGATGCCCGATATCCAATGGCGCATTCGCATTTCCATGGCACAGAGAGAGACTTCGGTCTCTGTTTTTGCTGCCCAGCATTCAGTGCCATACAGTGCAACAGGGCAGATGGTTGTCTTGTAAATCTTAGATTCAAGAAGGATTGGCATTCAAGCTAGAAAAGAAGGTAAGGAGAAGATACAGAACCCAGACGATGCACTGTTAGATGAGAAAGGGGGGAAGAGGGGGGGAAACAGAAAATAAAATACTAAATATACAAGTATATATTCAAGAGCGAGATATAAAGTGGGGAGAAACATAGTTAGGATAGATTAGTGAATGTAAGAGAATAAGAAATGATATCAAATTATATTTGGGTTTGCAGAAATAGCATCCCAAGGAAACATAAACTGAGATTGAAAAGAGACACCTATAACAATAGAAAAAGAAAGGGAAAGAGGAGGAGAGAACGAGAGGAAGAGGAGGGAAGGAAGAAAGAGATAAGGAGAGGAGGGTGGAAGGGAGAGAAAGAGAAGGAGAGAGGGCAGGAAGGGGAAGAAGACGAGTAGGAGTGAGGGAGAGGTAAGGGAAGAAGGAAGGGAAAGGAGAGGAGGAAGGAAGGGAGAGAAAGAGAAGGAGAGAGGGTAGGAAGGGAAAGAGTAGGAGTAGGGGAGAGGTGAGGGAAAAAAGAAGGGGAAGGAGAGGAGGAAGGAAGGGAGAGAAGGGGAAGGAGAGAGGGTAGGAAGGGGAAGAGGAAGAGCAGGAGTAGGGGAGAGGTAAGGAAAGAAGGAAGGGGAAGGAGAGGAGAAAGGAAGAAAGTAGAGAAGGGAGGGAGAAAAGAAAGGGAAAATAAGGTGGTGTTACAACAGAAGGGATGGTAAATAAAGCAACCCAAACTGTACATTACAACCTATTAAATGAAATAAAAAATGTATAAGAATGACAAATGTAAAGAAGAATAACAATTATGTGAATGTATACTTGCAATGGTATATAAGAGAATAAACTTTTTAAAAAATGGTCGCATCCAGACTGCATTCACCCTTGCTTGCACCTCACCCTTGTCTTGGAGATGGGATCCCAGGTACTGAAAAATGTCCACCTTCTTTAGGTTTTCTCCATGGTTTGCTCCAAGCATTCCCAAGGGTGCTAACCATCTCCACGTACTCAGTTTTCTTGATGCTTTGCTCCTGAGGATCTTGAAAGAATATTTCAATCACAAAACTTGCCCAAGTTCGTCTAAGGATCAGACACAAGGAATCAGGATCACACATGGTTCCACTTCAGAAGATGAAGTCAACACATTGAGTTCCAGTGTTGCTCAAGTCTGGATCCAAGAATCTAGTCCAGGGGTGTCCAAACTTGGGAACTTTAAGAGTTGTGGACTTCAACTCCCAGAATTCCCCAGCCAGCTGAAGTTGAAGTCCACAAGTCTTAAAGTTCCCAAGTTTGGACACCCCTGATCTAGTCAGTCAGCATTAAATTAGCGCTAGAATTTAAAGGGGGCTGGACTTGAATCACTTGTGGGAATGTAACGATTCCAGACTGATAGCACTCTTAACTCTGCCTACCTTGGATCTACAATGGTTCTTCTTCTTCTACATAAGAAGAACATTTTTTCCTTGCCCTTGTAACACAACTTCTGAAGGCAAGTTGTTCCACTGGTTAATTGTTCTCACTGTTGAGAAGCTTCTCCTTAACTCCAGGTTGCTTCTCTCCTTGATTACATTCCATCTGTTGTTTCTTGTCCCACCTTCTGGTGCTTTGGAAAATGAGTTGACCTCCTTCTTCTTTGTGGCAGCCCCTCAAATACTGGAATACTGCTATCACAGGGGTGTCCAAACTTGGCAACTTTAAGACTGGTGGACTTCAACTCCCAGAATTCCCCAGCCAGCTGGCTGGGGAATTCTGGGAGTTGAAGTCCACCAGTCTTAAAGTTGCCAAGTTTGGACACCCCTGTGCTATCATGTCACCCTTAGTCCTTCTTTTCTTCAGACTAGTCATACCCAATTCCTGCCACTATTGTTCATAAGCCTCTTAATCGTCTTATTTGCTCTTCCTCTGCACTTTTTCCAAAGTCTCAATATCCGGTTTTGTTTAAAACTCAAGGCATCCACAACTGAGCCACGGTGGCGCAGTGGTTAGAGTGCAGTACTGCAGGCTACTTCTGCCGACTGCCGGCTGCTTGCAATCTGGTTCAAATCTCACCAGGCTCAAGGTTGACTCAGTCTTCCATCCTTCCGAGGAGGGTAAAATGAGGATGCAGATTGTTGGGGGCAATAGGCTGACTCTGTAAACCTCTTAGAGAGGGATGTAAAGGACTGTAAAGTGGTATATAAGTCTAAGTGCTATTGCTATCTTTTTAGGAAAGGCTCCTTGAAAATTACTTTATTGAGGAAAATCGGCTAATGTGCATTTAGGAAGGGGAAAAAAGATTGTCTTTGCTTTGATATTTATTAAGGCTTAATAAAGTTCACATTTTAAGCAGACTGTGACTTTGAGTGAGCTGGAGGATACTAAATATAAGAAGACCAGAATGCCTGTATTGGTTCAGAGCAAACAGCCTTCCTAATTAAGAATTCTGTTGCCATTAAAAAACCCAAGGAGATAATTGGCAGAATCATAAGCACAGCAAATATAAACTTAATTCCATGAGCAACAGTAACTTTCCCAATGAACTGGTTGCAAATGTCTCTCACTAGAATTGAAAACGGTCAAAGAAAACTGAGCCATTTTCTAATTAGTTCAGAACTTGCTTCGTACTGCAGTATTTAAGCCATTATTGACATGTTACGGAATTCTTCCAACGTGATGCTCTCTTCAGATCATGAGAACAGATCGCTGGTTCATCCCCTTGTTTTTAATATAGGTAAAGGTAAAAGTTCCCCTCGAATATATGTGCTAGTTGTTTCCGACTCTAGGGGGCGGTGCTCATCTCCGTTTCAAACCAAAGAGCCAGCGCCGTCCGAAGACGTCTCCTAGGTCATGTGGCTGGGATGACTCAACACCAAAGGAGCACGGAGCGCTGTTCCCTTCCCACTAAACGTGGTCCCTATTCTTCCTACTTGCATGTTTTACATGCTTTCAAACTGCTATGTTGGCAGAAGCTGGGACAAGTAACGGGAGCTCACTCCATTACGTGGCACTAGGGATTCAAGCCACAGAACTGCCGACCTTTCTGATCGACAAGCTCAGCATCTTAGCCACTGAGCCACCGTGTCCCTTGTTTTTAATATGATGCTTGGCTAATAAGTTAAACAAGCAAAGAAGGTCGTTTTCTAAAGTATTAACATTTTCTGTTTGATATCTGTTGGCCTGTCTAATGTTAGTGGGCGGGGGGGGGGGGGGAATCTGACCAAAGTAGGTAATATCCATTTTTCTAAAGAAAATTTCTAAAAAGCTAATTTGGACAACTTCACATAAATGAGGTTAGATCTTGGATAATGCTAATGTTCTCCGTATTGTACATTGGCAGCTGTCAGCTGTGAAGGTCATGCGGTTTATTTGTCAATCAATATCAATATCAATCGTAAGGATACAGGCAACAAAGTTACAGTCCTGCAGACATAAGTGGGAGGAGATGGGTGATAGGAAACAATGAGAAGACTAGTAGTAATAGTAACGCAGCCTTAGTGAATAGTTTGACAGTGGTGAGGGAATTATTTGTTTAGCAGAGTGATGGCATTCGGGGAAAAACTGTCCTTGTGTCTAATTGTCTTGGTGTGCAGTGCCCTATAGCGTCATTTTGAGGGTAGGAGTTGAAACAATTTATGTCCAGGATGTGAGGGGTCTGTAGATATTTTCATGGCCCTCTTTTCGACCTGTGCAATGTAGAGGTTCTCAATGGAAGGCAGGTTGGTAGCCATTGTTTTGGAGAGAACCAGCTGAATACTGCCTCTGCATGCATCCCACTCCCCCCACCACCCACAGAGGAGGACTACAAAGCTGATCTAGCCCTCAAAGAAATCCAGTTTGACCCCCTTGCACTACACACTCCCAGAGAGAGAGAAATTCTGGCCCAGATATATTCTGATGATGAATATATCTGAAGAAGAACTAGCAGTCTTTTATAAATAAAGAAGTGAATGTTAAGAGCAAAACGAGTTTTGTTCTGTCTGGTTCTTCCTTTCTGGACTGATCTGCCAAATGATGTCAGGGTCCCAGGGGTGTCCAAACTTGGGAACTTTAAGACTTGTGGACTTCAAATCCCAGAATTCCCCAGCCAGCATAGCTGGCTGGGGAATTCTAGGAGTTGAAGTCCACAAGTCTTAAAGTTCTCATGTTTGGACACCCCTGCAGGGTCCTTAAAGACTGGGCAGAAATAACAAAACGCACCAAGCATCCCCCTGCCATCCGTTTCACCAGAGCTAAGACGACAAAATTCCTAACGCCGAATCTCACATCCAGCGGCAGCTTGCAGGAGTGAAAGAGCTAGCCCTGGTAGATCAACAATTATAAATAGAAGCATTGCTATCAGCTGTTATCACTCCAGATCCTTCGATGTGAACAAGTTACAAAAAAAAAACAGCAACAAAAGACACCCACAGGGGGAAAAATAATGGATCTATTTTACGTGTGGTTATCTACTGCAGGTTCTCCCTCACCAGCTGTTTTCTCAGATTTCTGAATAATTTCAAGCATTGCCGACAGATGCTCTGAAGAGCCCGACATAGTTGTTTGAATTTTAAATAACATCATCGGAAGCCCACGGTCTCTCTTTTTTTAACTTCCAAAGGGGAGATCACGAGTCAGAATATTAACTCTTGCCCATTGACAAATTGGCACAAAGTAGACACACAAAAAAGAAGGGTAACGAAGCCCATGTTTCCAGCTGTATTTATTAATAGCCAGGGGTGGGATTCAAAAATGAATAGCCAGGGGTGGGATTCAAAAATTTTAGCAACCACTTCTCTGCCCGGTTCCTGGGTGGGCGTGGCCATGGTGGGCGGGGCCTACTCCACCTCCTGCACCACGGAGGGGGGTGTTTTCCAGTGGTGGATTCAAATAATTTAACAACTCATTGTCTGCCCTAATGACCAGCTGGGTAGGCGGGACTCAGAGGTCATGTGACCGTGTGGGCATGGCCAACTCAACGTCACTCACGTTGATGGGCGCTTCGCCTTAGCTGTTACAATGTCATAAGGGTTAAACAGAGAGGCAGTTTCTGTAAGCAGGGCAATAAAGATCAGGCTAGAAACAACACCAGAATGTTTCCTTAGCCCTGGAAAGAGGAAAAAAATAAAATGAGATTTCTTCCAACAACCGGTTCTCCAAACTGTTTAGAAAGTTAACAACTGGTTCTCTTGAACAGGTGCAAACTGGCTGAATCCCACCACTGGTATTTTCCCTCCGGAGGCCAGAAATGGGCCCGTTTCTGGACTTCCAGAACTTCCAGGAGGCCCATTTTTTTGCCCTCCCACAGCCTCCACACGGGCCCTGCACTTACCTGGAATCCAAAATGGGCCAGGTGGAGACTCCTGGGAAGAGAGGAGTGGGATGGGCGGGGCCAGCCAGTCCTTGCAACTACCAGTTAGGTGAACCAGATGTAAAATTAGCATCCAGTTCACCCCAACCGGTCCTAACAGGCTGAATTCCACCCCTGTTAATAGCTGTATTTTATTGTAACTAAGCATCTAACAACCAGCATAATTTTTTTCCCTAATTAAAATTGAAAGCACAGAAGCATATATTTTTCAGCATACAAGCATGAACAGTGCTGGACAGTGAGGAGGTTGGGGAGGAACATGGGCCAGTCCTGGAGTCTGGTGAAGGCTCTGATGAGGGCTCTGCATCGGAGGCAGAAAGGGGGCCAGGGCCATCTGGGATTTATGTGCTGCCTCCGGAGCCTCCGGACTCTGACATCAGTGAGGCAGAGGAACAGGAGGAGCCTGTTCCCAGTCCATGCATGCTCAGAGTTGCCAGAAGGCAAGAACAGTTAAGAGAAAAGAGACGACTCGGGAGAAAGGCTTGGAGTTGATTGGCTCCTCCCATAAGACATAAAGGAGGAGCAAAGGCACATGAGCCTTTACAGGAAGCAACTTTGTTCATTCTGGTCAGTTTAAATTCTGAAGCTGCGTTTTGACTCTGGGCTCCTGTGGCCTTGCAAAGCTAATTGCCAATTAGATCTTTGGCTGCATTTCAAGGGAGATAAAGGTGGGTGCTTATTAGCCTTATCCCGAAGGACTGTGGCAGACTTCTGTCAGACTCTTTACAAACTATTTGTGACTCATGACGGGCTGTGAATGAACATAATTCACAGCCGTTGAAATAAAAAGAAGTGCTTTTGGGACTAAGCATGTGCTTTTTACTGTATCAGGAAGTCTAGATCAGAACAATAAGGACCCTGATTGTTGGGGGCAATAGGCTGATTCTCTAAACCGCTTAGAGAGGGCTGTAAAGCATGTAAAGCGGTATATAAGCCTAAGTGCTATTGCTATTTATGTCCTCTTCTTTCTGGGCTTATTAGTAGCCCTCTGAGCTGCTGTTGATAAGATAAACTACTAACTACATCTGTTGTTTCTG